>NC_056726.1:507501855-507594355 GCF_019279795.1 Protopterus annectens | reverse complement strand
TCCTGTATGCTTTTCTACCCTTTCCACTGATATCCAAGATCATTCTGAAGATTCCGAGAGACTTTCTAAAGACTACTGTGGTGACTCAGTTGCCGCAAGCTTCCTCAGAGGTTGGACCTACTCCCATTGGACAGGGGTGCTTTATACATCCCTTCTCAAAACAATCGCAACTAACTGTATAGATGAGTCTTAATACCTTTTAGACACCTATTTTCTGTGTACATCTAGCAGGTAGTAAAGGAAACAAGAAAGCCTGCTAAATGGAAAAGATTGTCAAGTTTGTTTCAAGGGAAGAACCAGGACCCATTTAAGGCTAGTATTTCTTTGGTTCCGTAGTATTTTCTGTGAGTTATTATCCACTGGACTTTCTTACTCCTTTGTCAGGGTTCATTTGTCACCCATTTCAATGTGTCTGCGCATGGATATTTCCCCTTTCAGTGCATTCCCTTGTTAAAATGTTTTTAAAAGGGGTGATCATCATTTCTCCTGCTGCAGTAGCCCTTAGGCTTTATGGGTTGTTTCCTGCTGTGGAAACAACAGCAGGCTAACTTCAAAAAGCTGTGGCTCCCCCCTAACTTCTTCACTCTGACTGCTGATTGGCTAATCCCATGGAAGGAAAGCAATCGTCAAGTGAAGCTTTCTTCAATACCTTCTTGCTGTCTTGAAAAGAAGCATCTCTTGGAGTTCTCAGGCGCAGCAATTGGCCTATAGCTCAGTTTCTAGCAGATTAGTCCCCATTGTGGAATCCCTCCACTCAGAAAGTATTGCCCTTTTAAGACATTTTGCAAGTTATTTGTTTTTTGATGAAAAGTGGTATTTTTTTCACAATATCTGAAGATTCCTGTCAGGGAATCACTAATTGAGATTTAGAGCATTTGTTAGTATTTGGGGATAACTTGGGGAAAATTGTGTTCTAGTTGTGTAAGCTTTGAATTTTGTGGGACAGAAAATTTTACAGAGGAATGGATTGCTTATGCTTACTTTGTTGATGACCCACCTGCCATTTTGATTCTGTCAGTGTGTGTGCGTGTGCGTGTGTGTGTGTGTGTGTGTGTGTGTGTGTGTGTGTGTGTGTGTGTGTGTGTGTGTGTGTGTGTTTGTGTGCAAGTGGTTGACCAGTACTGATAGGGAAATTGTATTCTACTTTTGTTTTTTTAACCTGAAAGACTGAGGAAAGTGACGAGTGTATATGTGCTTCTTGTGAACACTAAGTGCCAACTTAGCTTTCGACTGATTCACTGTAGCAACATTCGCTGCTTTTAGTGCTTCTTACCTGGTTTTCAGCATGGATACCCATCCTGGTTCTACTTTGTCTTCCCCTGCAGTACCTAGAAAAAATAAATGGACTCTGTCTATGCCGCAGCTATTAGTGGTTGAACCTGCAGTGGCCATTGGTTGTTCCTCAGAGTCACTTTCCTCTATGGCTTTCTCTGTTGTACTGCTTTCAGCTAGCAGGAACTGGGGTTCAGCCATGCCATCTTTGTCTGTTCCAGTGTCTGTTATAAGAATGAAAGAACCATCTTCTTGTGGTCAGGGAGACCCCTGGGAGCTTCTTCTCAAATTCAAATTCCAGTTTTGGGCTTTACAAAAAGGTAACTGCTTTGCTGAAGACAACAGATTCAACTGAACCCAGGTCTCCCCTTCTCTCCTCTGACATAAATCTAGCCTGTCACTACAGACAGTAAATTTTGCTTTGGGAGCAGTTTGCAGTGGGGTAAATTTGCAAGGCTGGTGGAATCCTTCATTCAGACCAAAACACATCAGTTTAATGCACTTCAAGCCTAAAACGCCATTTTTGTATACTTACAGTTCATGCCCATCCCTTCTTATGGCATTCAGAAATTTTTTGAATGTGACGTCTTTATGTGACTTAGCTAATAATAACTAGTATTAGAAAGAACAGAGTTATTAACAAAATGACACTAAAATTGTGAGTCTGGCATGTCCTTCAGTGAAGAAGTTAAGATTTGTTTGCCACTTATTTTTCATATTTTCAAATTTATTTATTTATTTATTTCCAGTTTGATAACCGGGGATGTCCACTGGGCCCGAAAGCCTGTTTTCAGTGGAGGCCCGGGGAGAAAAGCTCCGATTTACAAACGCATTGCACACTTAAAGCTCCATATTACAAAGACATTGCACACTTAATTTACAAACAAGAAAAATAAAATTTTTTATACAGATTGTATTTGTAGCACAAAAAAAAATACACAGTTTAATTTTATGTCTGAGGTGAAAGATACATTTTACGGAAATGGTGAAAGATACAGTTGCACAAAGAGGCATATAGGCAGTGGGAAAGTGAAGATATAAAAGTATTTACATAGAGTTTATACAGGGGGAAGAAGATAAAGAAGTAGAGGGTGGGGGCTGAAGAAAAGAGTTGGAAGAAAGAGGGGCAGGAGGGAGAGGACTGAAAAGGGGAAGTGAAAGGATCTAGGTAGGAAGTATACAATTACATTTCCAGTTTTGGGAGAGGTGAAAATGGAGTAGAGATTTGAATTTTTCTGGGCTTGTAGTGATTCTTAGCGGGGGAGGAAGCAAGTTCCATTTCTTTGCTATAGTATAAGAAAGTAGTAGGTGGCCAGGGGGTCATTTAGGTTTGTGCACTGTAAGAATATTTTGGTGGGCTGATCTTAGGGGCCTGAGAGGAGTGTAGAAAGGCAAGAAATTAGATAGTGCAGGGCAAGCAGTGGTTTTAAAAATTAGTTTGTGGGCAGTAGTAAGTTGGAGGTAGTCAAGTCAAATTTATAGTTATATTTTCGTAACTGAGAGACCAACATGTTATTGAGGTATATAGTGTGAAATACCAATGTAGGAGAAAGGACAAGCCACTGTCTATGCTGATTTATATCACACTGTACTGAAAATATTGCTGGTTGTTGCTTGTAATTATGAAAGTGAGCAACATTTCCATATGCACTTAATACTTCAAAAACCGAATGACTTACAAACTATTGCATGATAATTAAGTGAAACCTTAGATGCTGTTGAAGAAAGCTGTCTTTGATATTAAGTTGTACATCTTGAGAGATATCCAGTATTACTTGTTTTGCTAATTTTACAATTAAGCATATGTTCTTATATTTTGTAAATGTCTTAGAAAACATAATACTGCGGTTAATTTCACTTGTATCTAAGCCTTGTGTTTGCATGTTTTCTGGCTTAATTAACTGGAGCTGCTTTGCGTTTGGCATCCTTTGCCAGAAGTCCAGTGTGTTTCTACCTGAATCCAAGCCATCCAAAGCTAAGAACAAAAAAATAAGCTTATTTTGAGTTTGATCTGCAGGTTTTCATCTGGATTTTATTGTTTTACTCTATTAATGTGTACATTTTTTGACTGTTTTTACTGTTTGTGCCAGCTTATTTTCTGCACTTGTTTTGCACAGCAATTTTGCTTAATTAGCTTAGACTAGATCCAGACTTGCTGAATCTAGGCTGTTTTTCATACACTTTTTTTAAATGCACCTTTATTGAATTATCATTTGTGACATAGGCAGTTTTACATATATACAAAAGTAATCAAACTGCATTAACAAATTAACATCATATAACCTAAGCAACATTACATAAAGTATTCAATTCCTGTCCCTTTTTTAAACAAGAAACATCTTTATCATCTTTATTGAACCATCACTTACAACATAAGCAATCATACATTTATATAAATGAAAACAAGTCACACCGACAATCCTAGTTGCAAGCATTTAACATTGCAAGCCATACTGATAAGGTTGCCACATTTTCAAATGCCCAAAGTGGGACATTTTTGTAGAAACATGAGATTTTGAAGAACTAAGCCTACCCACAGCCAGTGCAAAGTACAGAACTTCACTTTTTTTACACAAATAAAAGCTCATTCTTATAACATTTGAGTTGTTTATGCTGTTTCATATAACATTCAGGTGTTTCAGATACAAAATAGCTGTTGTATGCAACTATTAAAGAAAACTTTGGAAATATTTTTTATCCTAAAATCTCAGGACATTTGCCATTTTGTAGGTTTTTTTGCAGGACACAACTGCCCAAAGAGGGACTGTCCCTTGCAAAGAGGGACAGGTGGTAACCCTACATACTGACAAACTCCCAGTTGCAAACATTATACATCACTTATAATCTACCCAATCATTTTCAGTCAAACATTACATAGCTCATTTAAATCCTGTCTTCTTTTAAACCTCATTCCTCCCCTTTATGCATTGTTCCCACAATTCCCATTTTTCCTATGTAGTTTTCTCCTACCCTTTTCTAAAGATCTCAGTTCTAGTTGTTTTCTCTCTGTTACTATATTCACTCCTTCTAATACATTTGGTTTAGATTTTGATTTCCATTTTGTAGTAATTGCTTTTTTGGCAGCCACCATAATTAGACACAGCAAGGCCTTACCTTGTCTAGGCAATTCCGATTCTGTATCATAGCTCAGAAAAATCATCTCCCTCATCAAATCAATCTGCCCACCCAGAAGAATCCTGCCCACCCTGCAGGAATCCTTAAAGTTTGCCAACCCACCGCACTCCCAGAAAATATTTTCCCAAGTACCTTTTTCTTCCCTGTCAAGCCTCCAACATTTGCTGCCTACCTGAGGAAAAATGCTGTGGAGTCTACTTGGGGTATAAAAATAACTATGTAAACAATACCAAGCAAAAATCCTAAATGTTCTGGATTTTGTTGCATATTTGGGATTTATACATATAAACTCCCATTGTTTCTTTGTGAATTGCTTATCCAGTCTCTCTTCCCAATCCTTTCTAACCTCCTCTGATTGATTATTATAGTTTTCATGCAGTGTTTTATATGCTCTACTCATTATTCTTTTTTTAATGGCAGCTTCTGTTCTAGATTCTACTAAAAACTGTACCAGTGCTGTTTTTTTCATTTAGGACCCTCCCCCCCCCCATTTATTTCTCTTTGCCTATACACTGATATCAATCCTTGATATGGATAGCAATCTCTAACCTGCAGTCCAAATAAATTCTTGGCTTCTTCCCATTCTATTACCTTTCCCTTTCTAGTTATTTGCTCCCAGTATTTTGGTTCTTTTATCAGTCTTCTCCAATAAATTCCACCCCCTCTTGCCTATTGTCTGTATTGTTTTTCATACACTTGAACTCAAATCCAGTCGTATTACATTAAGAAGGGCTCCTCTGCACTCCTGTGGCAGAAGAGTGTTAATATAGCCTTGTCTGAGCTGGGGATTGCTGGAGGAGGAATCATTGTGTGATTTCCTATTGGCAGACTAGTTTAAAATTGTTTAATTTTGCCTGTATATAAGCCTTGTGTTTGCTTGTAGCTACACACCATGCAACGGGGATTAGCAGTGCATTATATAGATGTAAACGCCTAGAAACAATTTTTTTCCCTGAACACCAGTCACTGAAACCCTCCCAGTTTATCTACTGCTCTGTGAACAATACAGCTGCGCATTTCTGCACTACAGACAGCTCAACTGAGCCCTGAGCAGCATGGCCTCACTTTTCATCCCTGATCTTCTGGAGGATATGTCCCCTCGTTAATCTCAGCAAAATGGCTGATCTAATTTGCCCTCTCTCAAATTAGTACTCAAGAATTTTAAGGAAGTCCGTTTTCCAGTATTTCTCCAGCCATTCTGAGTAACATGGCCATCCTGAGAGAATGCAGCAATTGCTTCATGTATACTGACAACCACTTGCTCCAAAAGCAAATAAATACAGTATGCGAGAGATGTAACTATACCATGAAACTAGAATCAGTCCTTTCACATAACAATAATCGAGACATCAGACAGGTTGTCAGCACACACACCTCTCCACTCACACAAGATAAGATCAAGACACATAAATGCATATACATGGAGGTACTCACTAAAAGCCTACCAGAGACCTCCCAAATGCAAACAACCTACACATACTGGTACACAAACAGATTCCACCACTACACATAACACACATAACAGTGTCTCAACAATTAAGCTCCTAAGGCAAAACACCTCAAAACCTAATTTCCCAGTCATAGGCAACTCAATAATGAGACTTCAGGTTATGTTGGAGAAGGTCACATTCAGTTGCCTGTCAGGTGCCAGGATTCGTCAAATCACGCATGCACTCAAGACAGTCAGCAACAATTACCATTATGACTCTGCCATAGTACATGTTGGAGTGAATGACTTGAGCCATACCAATATGGACTATATGAAGAGAGACATGACTGAACTCTCAGATTATTTGTCCCAGACAGGTATGTTCCTTGCCCTAAGCAGCATTCTACCTTCACTTAGGATGATGCCACAATACAGGCAAAAGATGATTGTTTTCAGTAATTGGCTTAGCTTCTGGTGTCACTCCATTGGGATTCAGTATCCAACATCCTGGGAAGGTATGGTCGACAGACCACTCTGTTTTGCCAGAGATGGCCTTCACCTGTCTCCTCGAGACTTTCAGATAATGGCAAAGACGCTTGCCTCGCCCATTGTTCCATTTTTAGGCAATGTCAAAACAACAAACTTCCGATGTAAAGAAATTGTCTAGAGACGAACTAAAGGTCATGCTGCTTAATGCCAGGAGCCTAAACAGTAAACTGTAGTCCTTGGAAGCACTCCTCACCTTGGAGGATGCTTGGTTCAAGGCTGCAGAGAGCACCCCGGCTGTGGAAGGCTACAATGCCTTTCACATGTTCAGACCTCAAAACGAGCTTGAAAGAACCCAAGGTGGAGGTGTATTGTCTTCATTAAGTCCAAATACACATCAAGACTGGTGAAGCAGTATAACTGTCTTGAGCTACTCTAGGATCAAATAACTGTTGGCAACATACCCTACCACATCATTGCTTGCTACAGGTCCTCCACCATGAACCAGGAGAAGCACACTGCCTACCTGAACTTGCTAGAGTCTCTAGGTATACAACCAAACACCTTGGTCATGGGAGGTTTTAACTATCCTTCCATCTACTGGGCAACTTACATGAGCACAAACACAATCGCTCTGAGGTTCCAGGATTTTGTTAATTCATATGCCCTGGAACAGTTGGTCTGCACCCCCACAAGGTGCTCAAATGTCCTAGACCTAGTGCTCACCAACATGGGGGGACCCGACAACCCCACATGTGCAAAAAAACTGAAGAATTTCTCCAAAGCAAACTGTAGCCTACTAAGTGATGATATGAAAAGTTTCAAAGCCCCTGTTAACACAGCCAACAATTACTGCTATGCAGAAGAGTACACAAATGCCCAGTATAGCCACTTAAACAAATATATTGACTCAGCTGTACCTAACAGGACTAAAACCACATCCTCCCAAACAAACAAGCTACCCTGGTGGACTATACATATAAATAAGTTATATAACAAAAGAAAGAAACTGGTATCTAAGAACAAGAGGGAACTCACTCAACAGAGGAAGAATACCTCCACAGCTTGAACAAGGAAATCAGATATCTTGTAAAGTCCTCTAAGGCCAGTTATGAGACTAAATTAGCATCCCTAGCGAAAGGCAACCATAACCCATTCTTTACCTACGTCTGAAACCTAAAAGGGAATGCCTAGCAGTGTGCCGAACTTACAGTGGATGGTACCACTCCACACTGAACCTGAGGAGATTATCAACCTGCCAGCTGACAGATTTGGCAGTAACTTCACCCCCCCCTGTTCCCACCAGCCATACCCCAAAGTATTCCTGACACCAATCCTCTACAGAGAATCTCCAAAGAACAGGTCGTAAAAGTGCTCTCAGAGGCCAAAAACACGGCCTCTATATGGGACCAGGTAACATCCCAGGTTGCTTACTAAACAGTCTAAAACAAGACCTAGTTGAACCACTTGGCATTTTCTTTAACTATGATCTGATCACTGGCTTTATTGTGGCAGAGGGGAGAACAGCAACAGTAATCCCTTTGCCCAAAGGGGGTCCATCAGCCGACCCAGGAAATTATCGACCTTTAAGTCTAGCCAGCCTCATCTGCAAGGCCATGGAAAGAATTATCAACAAGGACAGAGGAAACAGTCAAACTCTTGACCCAACCCAGTTTGGTTTCATTAAGGGTAGATCTTGCTTATTAAACCTGGTGGACTTCTTTGAGAATGTTACCAAAGCAGTGGATGAGGGCAAAGCAGTGCATACCACTTATCTTGATTTAGCCAAGGCTTTTGACACAATCCCCCACTCAGAATCATTGAGAAACTCTCCCGGCTGGGGATTAACCCAGATGTTACTAGAGGGGTATCCAACTAGCTCACCTACAGAATGTCCACTGTCAAAATTGGGGAGTCCATCTCTACCAGTAGACCAGTTACCATTGGGGTACCACAAGGATCTGTGCTGGGCTCTCTACTGTTTGGAATCTATTTCTCTGAGGTCCAGGCAAGAGTTTATTGACTTGCACATGACTGCAAACTGGGTGCAATCATTGACTCTGCCAACGATGAAAACATGTTACAGAAGGGACTGACACAGACAAATGATTGGTGCCAAAGTCACAAACTAAAACTAAATGCAAAAAAAGCCTAATAAACCCCTGCTAATTATGATATAGATAGCACCCCTCTTAGCTCAAAATTAGTGGTGCTAGACTTGGGAGCGCAGGTTGATAGCAATCTAAACTTCAATCATTACGTGTCCATAGTGGTAAGGAAAGCCTTCTACATTGCACATCTCATAAATAAGGGCATCACATCCAAGACTAAGGAGGTTATAACTCCACTGTATTTCACCCTTATCAGACCACTAATTGAGTACAATGCTCCCTTCTGTATGTATCTCAGCAGACACCTGCAGCTACTGAAGAGATCACAGAGGTTTCTAACCAAGAGAATCCAGAGCCTCCAAAACAAGACATGCATGGAAAGACTGAAAGCCCTCTCACTGTACAATGTATTGTACAGGCTGCTGAGAGGTGACCTGTGCCTGGCCTACAGAGCAGTCTCTGACTCTGCCCTAATGGAAGTGCTGCAGACCCACAAATCAAATGGGACCAAGAGTCTGTTGCTCCAGTGATCTCAACCTGGCCTGTGACATTAACAAAACATGTTGGAGAGACAGATATGTCTCCCAAAAATTGCCAGTCCTCTGGAATAAGCTCTCACTTCAAGTGAAGCAGAGCTTCTCAATGGCCCTATTTAAGTACAACCTTAACAGTTTTATGGATGACCGTAAATTCATCACGGGGGTCGCACCTGTGTCTATCATGGACATGGATAGTTGGTGCTGATCATAGAATCGCTCTGCTAACAACGACTGTCTAACTATAGTTAATTAGGGTACACAGGGTTTTTACATGGCTAAGCTTGTAAAGGCCCTAGGGCCATTAAGTAACCTCCAATGAACCTATTTTTATACTCTTTCTTAATTTCTCTCTCTACTTTATACAGATTTTCATAAAATTTCCAGAATATCTTTAAACCTCTACAGTCTCTCTCTCTCTCTCACTCTCACTCTGTCACTCTCTCTCACTCTCACTCTGTCACTCTCTCTCACTCTCACTCTGTCACTCTCTCTCACTCTCACTCTGTCACTCTCTCTCACTCTCTCACTCTCACTCTCTCTCTCTCATTTTCTCTCTCTCTCACTCACTCTTTCACTCTCTCTCTCTCACTCTTTCACTCTCTCTCTCTCTTTTTCCCCTTGTTAAAGGTTCTCTCTCTCTCTCTTTTTCCACTTGTTAAAGATTCCCTAAGTTTGGTGACAACCCTTTCAACATTCTGCTCCCTAGGTTGTTGAGATTGTGACACCACAGGCTGTACTGTTCCCCTTTTATTTCAGGGGGCTTTGGTGGTCACATTAGGGCTGAACAATACATACTGGCTTTTGTGGGTATTAATCCCTCTCAAGAGGTTTCTTATATTCTAATTGAGGATTAATTGTGGCAGAACATTACTGCTTTGCACTTCTTCCCTTTAGTCTGGCAGCATCCTACCAGTTGCTATCCAGATGCCAAATCAGTTTCCACAGTACTTACAGTAAAACATATCTACGTCTTTCCTAATCTGTATGACCAATAAGTTCAGACCCATTGCACTTGCCAACAAGTGAACACTGTACATGTAGCAATTCTATTTTTACAGCATTGGATTAATGGTCTGTGAAAAAGGTTGGACTTGAAAGTTATACAGAACAAAAACTTTTTTCTTGGGGTAATGTTGTGGCTCACTACACATGTATTGTTACATTTGTTGACGCCTATTAGCCATTGCTGGATTTTGGGCTGCTGTTTAGCAGCAGGTGAATATGCCTATGCAACATTCAAGTGAAAGGTAAGCAGTACAGCAAGAGGAATTCTTAGAAGCATGTAGTTGCAGACAAAAAGCCACTGTTTTTATCAAACAGTTTATTTATTTGCTTTTTGTTTACCGGGAAAGTCCACTGGGCCTAGGAGAGCCCATTTTTGGTGGAGGCCCAGGGACAAAAGCTCCATGGTGTAAATAATTACATTTAAGATTTACAGTTTACAGTTTAAATGATACAGATTCAATTCTACTAAAGAGAAATTAGACAGTAAAGCTTACGGAGATAAATTGCATTATAATCATTCAGTGAGTTTGCTTATTTTTAATACTGTGCTTTTTAAAGTATTACAAGGTATGCATGCCCCTTGCTCAGCTTGGTATGGGAGAGAATAATTTGTTTTCTCAATGCATGATGATCTAGATTTTCCATTAAGCACTTCATAAACAATATATGCACTGCGTACGTTTGTTTATGTACCCCTTCACTCATTTATCACCTACCCCCCCAAAAAAATTGTAGTGTACTTACTGAATGTAATCTTTGCACTATAGCGTCTGCTAACTTGTATCGTATGTTCTTTATAATATTTTAAAATGTTCGTTATGACATTCACTGAAGCTAGATGTTATGAAAGCATTTTGACTCCGAAAGGGATTCAGTCATGTCCTTATTTCACTGAACAGTACCTCTGTGTTCAGTATTGACCAGAATGCTTTTAGCTTTGAAGTGTCATATAATAGCTACTATCATGATATTTGGAATACCATGCTTTGCAAAAGAAAATTTCATTGTCACTCAGAAACTTTTGGGCAGACCTGTCAACTGCCTCGGTTTTGGAGAAATGTCCCTGTTTTCAGGCATGGTTTATCCCTGCACTGGCGTTTTGGAGGTATGCCCCTATTTTTAGGATTGATTTATCCCTTCACATGATTTTCTGAATTCCCTTTATCAAATGTGATTTATGAAGCTGTCTAGTACTCAGAAAACCACACTACATGACCAGTGTATCTTAAATCTCCCTTTTTCAAAACCAAAAATAAAAGACCTTCTATGATAGAATTTTATAATACAGTTTGTTGAAGTCTACATATATTACAATATTTTTTGAGAATGTGCTTAGATTGTTTCCGTCATTTTGTTACTCTCTGTTTTAAAACATTTATTTATTTTATTTATTTATTTATTTACATTTGTTGACCGGGAGTGTCCGACTGGACGTAGGTCCATTTTCAGCAGAAGCCCGGGGAGAAAAGCTCCACAGTTAAAATAAACAGACAGTAGTTACATTGGATTACATAGCGATTAACAATTTAACATAGCAATGAATTACAAACATATTTACAGATGAAGAACATAGTACATCAGTAGACAACTAGAATCTTTATCTGCCAAGTACATAACAGACATTAACAAATGTTACAATAAGAAGTTCCTGCTGTATAATAAGTACTAGGCTTATGAGCATCTCAGTTTGCTATAATCGAGGTAGTTGGGTGGAAAGAAAGGTAGTGGTTGGATGGGGTGGGTGATATTAGAGTGGGAGTTGCAAGGGCGTATTTGATGTGAAGTTGTTCTATCTCGCTGTTCATTCTTTACCGATGGGTTTGGAGCCGATCCTCGGCTCTGACTCAGTCAACTGCAAAAGCTCAAGGTCCTATCCCATGATGCACCATGATCTTCCCTCAGATCTCATTTGCCGCTGCAACGTGATCGGACGTTCACCAGCTCTGGCCAGTGAATAACTTTTCTTCTTTCAATATTACAGCTTTAGTTTTGGCAAAAATTTAGTAATTCAGCATTAATATAGTAGTCAGAGTGTGTAGGCTTGTTCTTATAGTTAGATTTAGATTAGATATTTAATCTTTAAGGCCATTTTTTGTGGTTAGGCCTTCTATTCTCCCTATCTGTCTTGAATTAGCATAGTTAGTGTGTTTAAGAGGCTGTTTTTTTTAGGCCCTTTATTTCTCCTTTCTCTTAGCTTAAAGTGTGTTAGCTCTTTCGTAGAGCATATAGATAGATATCCTAGTATAATTAGTGTGTTTAATAGTGTTAGCCTGCAGTTTTCATAGGGCACAGAGTTTCTTCCCTATTAGAGTGTGTGTTTAGCCCTTCTTTTTTTACAGGGCGTATATTTGCCTTCACTTCCTATTTAGTAAAGTTAGTGGCCATATTTTTAGGCCATTGGGTTTCTATTTCTTATTAGTGTTAGCATACTGAGTGTGGTGTGTTAGAGTGCAATTGCAGCCCTTCTTTTTACACAGGACATATAAATAATTTCTGTGTGTTTTGATTAGTTTAAGCCCTTCTATTACAAGGCTTGAATAGTTGTGTGAATTGTTTTTGCTGTTGTGGAAGATGTCACACCAGGAAAAAGAGAAAGCCAAGTCTGGCTTTAAGAAGTGCCCTAGATGTGGGCAAAAGATGTCCATAACAGATGGACATATTGAATGTGTTTACTGCTTGGGTGAGGTTCACCTGCAAGAAAGCTGCTCTATATGACACTCCTTCAGCTCAAGAGTGTTGCATGAGAGGAAGAGAAAGTTGATGGACAAAGGGCTGCTTAAATCATCATTTCAGGAATTGTTGGATAAGCCAGACAAACACTCAAAGAAGACAGAGCTAAAAAAATCTCCATCTACATCGAAGTCAGCTTCCAGTAAAGCATTGACATTGGTTCCACAGCCTTCAGAGCCGACTGTTGTTATGGTTAGGAGCTGGTATCGCCAACCTTAAAGTCTCCTATACTGCAATCTGTGGTCTTGTCACATTTCTCATGGGCCTCAAGTAGTCTGTCTGATCTGGATGTGGACCCTGTGGTGAAGAAGCTACTAGTGATACTGGTGCTACCAAAAATGTTATCGGCACCGACCCAGGGGGCTTCGGAACCGATCTTACTTCCTCCTACATCTTTTGTTCCTCCTCCAACGTGCATGGATGTTTCGGAGCTGGAGAGTGCAGAACTGATGATCATGAATCCTTTGGGCCCGACACCTTCTGTAGGTTTTTTGGCCCTGACTGCCTGATACCTGCGACACTGACCGAGGAATCTCGGGGCCAACACTCACTGGTCAGGTCCAGGGAGGACAGTCGGACCGACTTGTCGGTGCCGACTTTACCTCTCAGGGCCTTGGCTCGAATGAGCTCGGCCCTGACCTCTGGCTCGGAGCCCTCTTTACCGGTGCAGACGATTTCCATCGGTTCTTCGGATCCGAGGGATTCTTCTCGTCGGGACCGAGGGGCCTTCGAAGCTATGAGGAGGGCCTTGTCCGCCCCGGCAACCACTCCATCAGTTCAAGCAGCTCCCTCCCTGAAAACACCGGTGTCTGCCTCTTCATCACATGCTTCTTTGAAGTGTAGAGATCCTGAGCCTCACGTAGCTCCATTGGGTGAGCCATGTTCTTCCGAGACCTCTCCAGACGCCCCCACTGAAGAAGTGCCTAGGAAGAGACTCTGCAAGATTAAGCATTTGGACTCCCCACAGGAGTAAGTCACTTTGGATGCTGACTTGGAAGAGTCAGAAGGGTCCCCACGGTCCCCCTAAGAAGATATCTCCTTTGCAGACATCTTAGAGATTCTTAAACAGAGGGGTGGCTGGACATCCCTTAACCCTTGTGATGATGAGTCAGTTCTCCGGAAGGCTTTCAGATCTCAACCCTTCACCTCTTGGGTGTCTCCACCCTTCGATGAGTTGCTGGAATTACTCACTCAAAGGGCGTGGGAGTCCCCAGACACCACAGAACCTGTCCCTAGGAGGCCTAACAAATTTATTACCAGCCCACAAGACAGACTTTACCTTACCAAAGGAGTACCAGTTGATGCTATGGTGGTGGTGGCAGCCACCAAGAAGGAATTATCGGAGATGTCTTCATCTATTCATCCTCCTAATATGAAATCTAGGATTACGGACAGATACGGGCAGCGTATGTTCAGTTCAGCGGCCTTTGTTCGTCGATCTCTGAACTACCTCACACATTTTACTAGATTGCAAAGGGATCTCCTGAATGAGCTAGGGTATACTCTACAGGGTTCAGTAGCTGTGGGAGTTTTGGACAAGGTAACTTGCCAGCTCTCCACTCTTAATTCGATAGTGAACTCTTCCATGCATCTGTTGTCTTATGCAGCTGATGGTATGAGCAGGGCAGCAGGTACAGGAATCGCTCTCAGGAGACATTCCTGGATGCACTTATGTTCCTTTGCGGAACCCTTTAAGTCTTTCTTCATTAGCACCCTCTTTGACGGTTCGTCCCTTTTTGGACCTAAGGTTAAGGAAACTCTTACCAGGAGTGAGAAAGATGGAAAGACCTTGTCTGCCATCAGTGTACATTTTTCTACCCCGAACAGACCTTACCCCAAAGGGAGGTGAGGTGGAAAGATATGGTTCTGGAAGTCTCAAGGACCTTTCCAAAACAATCGTGGTGACACCCCGTCTAGAGGCAGAGGAGGGGTTAATAACGGAAGACGTCGTCCACGTGGTGGGGGGGTGGGGTCTGCAGAACCAGGGCAACAGAGAGCAGTTCTTTGGCAAGCCCTATCAGCGCTCCTGAGAGAAGGCCTGACTGTCCATCTTTGGAGGCAGTCGGGGGACGCCTATCTTTGAATCTAGACGCCTGGCTAAAAATAACAAAAGACAGCTGGGTACAAAGCATAAAATCCGGAGGATACTCTATTCTCTTTATCACCCTACCCCCTCTAGTAAAGAAAATCCCTGACGTTCCACCCAGTCACAGGGACCTAGTGGCCTTAGAGGTCCAAAGGTTGCTGTACAAAAGAGTAACCCAGCCAGTCACAGCAGACCAAAGAGGGGCCGGAACTTACTCAAGGTTCTTTTTAATTTCAAAGAAAACAGGGGACTGGAGACTTATTCTGGACCTAAGTAGACAAAACAAGTCAGTGAAAAAGACGAAGGTCTGGATGGTCACGCTTCAAGTCAATACTTCCCTTTCTGGGGAAAGACAATTGGATGTGTCCTATAGATCTCCAGGATGGGTACTACCACATAAAGATGGACAGACCATCCAGGGATCATCTATGCTTCCAGCTGGGAGCCAGCCATTATCAATTCACACTCTGCCCTTTGGTCTCACTACAGCCTGCAGAGTGTTCACCAAGTGTATGGCAGTAGTCACCGCTCACCTGAGACGGTTGGGATTCCAGGTGTTTCCATATCTAGACGACTGGCTCCTCACTGCCACCACCAAGCATCAACTCATTCATGTGAGGGACACAACCTTACACCTATGCAATCAATTGGGGATTACCATCAACTCAGAAAAATCTGCCTTATCGCCATCGCAACAGACCGTCTTCATAGGAGCAAAACTAAACACAGTTTCTATGACATTGTCTGCCTCCAGAAAAAGTTTCTCTCTTACAAGAACAAGTATCAGACCTGCTTCCAATAAAAAAAGCCCCAGTCTCAATGGTACCCAAATTGCTAGGACTGATGGCAGCAGCAATCATTGCCAGTCCCCTCGCATGAATGCATATGCGAATTCTACAATGGCTCCTATTTTCTCAATGGTCCTTTCAGGAACTTCCAATGTCTCATCACATTGTCATAACGAATGCGCGCAAGAAGGACCTTCAATGGTGGCCGACATCTCAGCATGTATCTCAGGGACGTCCATTCATTCTACCCAATCTCATAGCCATGGTGACCATAGATGCTTCTTTGATTGGGTGGGGGGGGGGCATTTTTAGGGAAGAACAGCCCAAGGCACATGGAAGAAACACAAGGCTCATTTGCATATAAATGTCCTAGAGATGAAAGCGGTACTTCTAGCATTGCAGTCCTTTCAAGACTCTTTACCACTGGGAACAATTGCAGTTCAGACGGACAACATGTCAGTAGTCTGGTACATCAACAAACAAGGAGGGACCATATCTTACCCCCTGTGTCGAGAGGCCATGAGAGTATGGAAGTGGGCAATCTCCTCCCAGCACTTTCTGTTAGCAATGCACATCCCGGAGAAATCCAGTGTGATAGCAGACAAGCTGAGCAGGGCAGTCTTACTGCCTCACGAGTGGTCCCTGAAGCAACAAGTAGTGGAAAGGATTTTCCACAGGTGGGGCCAGCCTTGCTGTGATCTTTTTGCCACCCCAACAAACACCAAATGCAGCAGCTACTTTGCCCTAATTCCCCAACCAGGGGAAGCCCCAAGGGATGTACTGGTGCACAATTGGCCCCTGGGTCTCCTTTATGCATTTCTTCCCTTCCCCCTGATTCCCAAGGTATTACAGAAAGCAAAACTTCTGGGAAGGACCATGATATTAATAGCCCCTTACTGGCCTCAGCAGATTTGGTTTCCCTTTCTCCAGCCTCATCTTTTGGAAGAACCCTTGATCCTGGACCCAGTTCCGGATCTGTTGACCCATTCATCGGGGGCTCTTCACCCTTCCCTTCATTCCCTAAAACTGACAGCTTGGCTGCTCCAGTTCCCACAATAGCCAGGATTTACAACCTCTCTACTGAGGCCCAACATGTTATAACATCCTCTCATAAATCATCTACCAGAAAGTTATATCTTAGCAAATGGAAGATATTTTCTTTATGGGCCTCTCAGAATGATGTTGACCCTTATTTAGCTCCGATCCCATCTATATTGGAATTCCTAACTAAACTTTTCAATGAAGGAGCAGCTGCAGCTGCTATTAGTTCAATTAGCAGCAATATCAAAGTTTCATTTTGGTTTCCAAGGCTCTAATGTCATGTCGCATCAACTCTGTAAAGCTTTTCTTAAAGGTGCCATTCATTTGAGGCCACCAATCAGAGCTGCAGTCATGCCATGGAATCTAAATTTTGTTCTGTCCAGAATCATACTACCTCCTTTCGAACCAGCCACATCCTGTTCTTTGAAATTCCTTTCATGGAAGACTATTTTTCTGATAGCCATTACTTCTGCTCAACTGATTTCTGAGCTGCAAGCCTTAACCATCAAACCTCCTTATCTGATTTTCCATAATGACAGAGTTTCGTTCAGAACTAATCAATCCTTTTTACCAAAAGTTTGTTCAGAGGCAAATCTTAACCAATCTATTGAGTTGCCAGTTTTCTTTCCCCAATACGCAATTAAGATGGAACACATGCTGCACAAACTTTATGTTCATAGACAACTGCGATTTTACCTAGACAGAACAAAACAATCCAGGTCAATGGATCAACTCTTCGTTTCCTTTTCAGAGTCAAAGGGTGCCTCAGTGACAAAAGTAATCTTGTCAAGGTGGCTATCAGATTGTATTTCCTTCATTTATAATTCACAAACTGCCCCCTTGCAACAAAAAGTAAAGGCCCACTCTACTAGAGCTGTTTCAACCTTATTAGCTTTTTCTGCGAGATTACCATTAGACTGTATTTGTGCAGCAGCTACCTGGTCAAAACCTCATACCTTTATCACTCATTACAAAGTAGACAAGGCCTCCAGGGACCGGACCTACTTTGGTTCCACAGTTCTGAGGAATATACTCCTGTGAGCCACCCGAGAAGATGGTGCTTGGGATGCTGCCCATCAGTAAAGAATGAATGGCGAGATAGAACAACTTCACATAAAGAGGTTATGTACTCACTGTAACATTCCATGTGAGTTGTTCATCTCGCCTTCATTCTTATGTCCCACCCACCAACCCCCATCCAGTCTACTTGAGATCTGTATAGAGTGCTATGTTTCTTATTGAGTGGCATATTTATACTACTAAGTAGTCATGCAGCAAACAAGATCTGAAGGAAGATCAGTGTGCATCATGGGATAGGGAGTTGGCCTTGAGCTGGTTGAAGACCTTGAGCTTTTCCAGTTGGCCGAGTCGGAGCCGAGGATTGGCTCCGAACCCATCAGTAAAGAATGAGGGCGAGATGAACAACTCACATAGAACGTTATGGTGAGTACATAACTTCATTTTTCTGAGCAGTATCCCACATTCCTACTGGAAGCAGGAAGAGTTATGTGCTATTTGGTATTCACATGTTATGCAAGTTAGATGTCCACATTTTTAGCTGTATGTTCCTACTTTTCAAGGGCTTTTGTTCCTCTTTTCAATGTCTGCAGATTAGCAGATAATTTGTAGGGTTGACTTTGGCACCTCTGAATGTAGAACTTCTAATTGTACCCTTCTTGGTCATAATTCAAAGGGGTGTGTGTGTGTGTGTGTGTGTGTGTGTGTGTGTGTGTGTGTATATATATATATATATATATATATATATATATATATATATATATATATACACAGTGGATATAAAAAGATCTGAAGTAGTTAACTTCATTTGATCAGCAACCTGTGGGTATCGGATCCGACCTGGATCCGAGCCGGCAGCTTTCCAAGCTCCTCCCCTTTACCCATAATACCCTGCTACCTCCTTCCAGTTGTCAGATCTCATCTGCCGCGGCTTTAACAAGCACGAGTTACGAGCTCCTGGCGGTTAGGTAGGAAGTATTTGTCAAATTTTGACTTTCTGGTAAAATTAGAGAGGTGTGTGTTTGTTTGTGTTTAGTTTAAACCCATTAGCTTAGCTTAATTTTAATATATTCACCCTTTCCCTTATTCTTGTGTGTCTGTGTGTGGGGTTGTGGGTTTTTGTTATGGCCGAAGGCCCTAAGGCCATTTTTTCCAAGTGCTCTGAGTGTGGCCATAAGCACTCCCCAGCTGATGGCCACACTCAGTGCGTTCTTTGCCTGGGGGTAGCGCACTTGTCATCTGGCTGCCATATCTGCGCAGCCTTTAACCGCTGGGCTGTGAGGGATAGGAGGAACAAGCTGATCCTGGCAGATATTTTGCCCGCGGATTCTGCTTCTTCCTCCTCTTCCTCAGTGGCTCCAGCCGCGGCTGTTCAGCCAGCTGTACTATCTCCCCTGGCTGGGATTCAACCTTCCACCATTTCCCAGGGAAAGAAGGAGGCAAAAAGAAAAGAGAGGAGAGAGAGAGAGGGAGAAAGAGAGAGAGAGATAGGGATAGAGAAAAACATAGGAGCCACAAGCGGCGGAACGACTCTGCCCCCTCGGCCCCGCCGGCTAAACAGCTCTCTTCTCCACTGAAGATTTCCGGGTCTTCCCCCTCTCTGCTCCATTCCCCACATTTTTCGCCGGAGCCAGAGGAGGAGCCCCAGCCATCTTCGAGGTCGTCGTGGCGGCCCTCCTGGCCAGCTTCGGCGGCCTCTTCCAGGTCCACACGAAGCCTTTCAGATGCTGACATGGACTGGATGATGCGTCGCTTCCTACAAGCCCAGATGCAGATGGGAGTGCTCCTGCCTCCCCCTCTCTGGGGGGGAGCTCGGCCCCACTTTTTGCCCCCATAGCTCCTTCTCCGATCCATTATCGCGTTTCGGAGCCAACATCGGATCTGAGTAGTCTTGGAGTCAGGGAGTCGACACCGACAATAGTTGCTACTTCGACACTGGCCATGCCCTCGAGTTATTCGGATCCATTTTTTGATCTGAGCTCTCTGAGCCAAGAACTGCGCGTCAGATCTGAGGGGGGTAGGTGTGTCTTCGGCTCCATTGCAGTCGAAGCACACTTCCCTTTTGGTTCCGATCACTTCGGCTCCGACTCCGATCCCCGCGTCATTTCTGAGGGTGTTACTCATGGAACCAGGGAGAGCAGTTCACCTTCGGCCTTAGACGTGGTGGAGAGGGTTCTCTCGAGAGGTTCAAGACCCCTTGCTCGTACTATGGATCCAGCCACCATTCCCTCGCAGATGGGCTTGTCTTCCATAATCCGGCCCCAGGGACAGCCTGAGTCGACGTCCCAGTCAGTCCCACTGGAGGAACATGACCCTGTTGGTGAGCCCTCCTCGGATAGCCCCGCCGAGGAGGTCCCTCACAAATGTAAGTGTAAGAGGAGGCACTTGGACTCCCCCAAGTCCCTCACGGAAGACACCGATTTAGAGGAAGGGGAAGGTTCCCCCAGGTCACCCCCCCGAGGACATCTCCTTTGGAGACATTATGGAAATGCTGTGCTTAAAAGGGGGGGGGGGTGGTCAGCCCAAAAGCCTTCCTCGGATGAGTTGGTGTTTCTGGAGGTGTTTGACGCAGGCCCGTCTATCTCCTGGGTGTCCCGGCCGACCCCCTGGTAGACCTCATTACTACCAGGGCATGGAAGAAGCCGGACACTGTAGAGCCAATCCCCAGGAGACCAGATAAGATCCTTAGTCCCTCTGTGGATAGGACAGCGTGGAGTAAAGGTTCCCCGATAGATGCCATGGTGGTGGTGGCTGCCTCCAAGAAGGAATTGGCACAGGATAGTTCCTTGGTCCATCCTCCTGATAAAGAGTCTCGGACGATGGATCGCATCGGAAAGCAGATGTTTGCTTCAGCTACCTTTTCCATAAGGGTGCTGAATTACTTGGCCCATGTGATTAGGCTTCAGCGGGATCTGGTGAAGGAATACGCTGAGTCTCCCCCTGAGTCCATGTCGGCCGAGGACAAACGGACCTTCTCGACTTGCATGGCCACTCTAAAATCTGTGTCGAACACTTCTATGAGGCTACTCTCCCATGCCACAGAGGGGGCCGCTAGAGCCAACGGATCAGGCATCGCCTTACTGCTTCACGCCTGGCTCCGACTTTGCGATTTTGCGGAACCCTTCAAGGCGCCCTTCTCGAACGCTCCCTTCGGTTCTACCCTGTTTGGCAAGACCGTCCGTGATACATTGGTCCAGACGGGAAGACACTGTCTGCCGTCGGAATCCGCTTCTCAGCTCCTCAAAGGTCCTTTTCCAGGAACCAGAGAGGACAAAAGAAGATGTAGTTCCGGAAATCTCAGCAGTCCCGTTACGCTCCAGACCCTTCATCCTTCAGAGGCAGAGGGGGACAAGGTGGACGCCGGCCCAGAGGCAGAGGGGGGCCGAAGAATTTTGGGTCACGAGAACCCTTCTCTGATCGACCCACGCAACAGCCCTGAGGGGTTGCCCGACTGCACCTCTCTGGAGGCAGTCGGGGGGCGTTTTTCGAAGCACCTGGCACTATGGGAGTCCATCACGACAGATCGCTGGGTGCTTCAAATAATATCCAGAGGCTACTCTATTCCCTTAATAAACCTTTCTCCTCAATCGAGGCACCTCTCCGGTGTTCCACCTAGTCAGAGGGAGGCTGCAGCTTTAGAAATAAAGAAGCTGCTAGAAAAAAGAGCCATCCAGCAAGTCCCCCCAGACCAGTCTGGGTTAGGCAATTACTCCAGGTTCTTTTTGGTGCCAAAAAAGACGGGGGACTTAAGACCAATTCTTGACCTTTATACAATGAACCTCTTCGTTGCCAAGGAGAAATTCCGGATGGTCACTCTTCAATCCATTCTCCCTCTACTGCAGGAGAACAACTGGATGTGCTCCATAGACTTCAAGGATGCGTACTACCACATTTTCATGGACAGACGATCCAGGAGGTTTCTCCGCTTTTGGTTGGGGGCCAGTCGTTACCAGTTCCAGGGTCTTACCATTCGGCCTCACCATAGCCCCCAGGGTGTTCACCAAGGTCATGGCAGTTGTAGTGGACCACCTGTTTCTCCAGGGAATACAGGTCTTTCCTTACCTGGATGACTGGCTCCTTGCTGCCTCCACCAGGCACCTACTCTGCTCAGCCAGGGATTGCTTCCTGCTCTTAGCCTCCCAGTTGGGAATCACTATAAATTACAAGAAATCATCTCTTCAACCAATGCATGTCCTGGACTTCATAGGGGCCAGAATAGATATGCTTCAGACCAAGGCCTTCTTGACGTCGGACAGGCTTCGCAGCTTAACCCTTCATGTCGTAGCACTCCTTCAGTCTCCATCCCCATCAGCAGAGTTAGTCCTGAGAGCCTTAGGGTCCATGGCAGCAGCAATCAGCCTTTTGCCTCTAGCTCGCTTGCACATGAGGGTCCTCTGGTGGACCTTGCAGGTCCAGTGGTCCATCCTTCAACAACTGTTGGACTCTCCGATCCCCCTCAGCAGAATTTGCAGAAATTCCCTCATATGGTGGCTTCAGTCTCGGGAGCTTTGGGAAGGATGACCGATCATAATGCCACAGCCCCAAGCCATGGTAACCACGGACGCTTCTCGCCTTGGGTGGGGGGGGGGCATTGTATGGGCAGAACTGTCCAAGGTACATGGACTCTGACAGAGACCGTCCTGCATATCAATGTTCTGGAGATGAGAGCGGTGCTTCTAGCGTTGCAAGCTCTTCATGCCTTTCTCCCTTCAGGGCCTATTGCAATTCAGACAGACAACATGTCAGTGGTCTGGTACATCAACAAACAGGGGGGGACCAGGTCTTACCCTCCTTGTCGAGAGGCCATGAGAGTTTGGGATTGGGCGATATCCACCAACCGTTTTCTGTTAGCAAAGCACATTCTGGGTCGATCCAACATCCTAGCAGACAAGCTGAGTCAAACTATCCTCTCACCTTACAAGTGGTCTCTGAACCCCTTAGTAGCAAAACAGATCTTCCGCAAGTGGGATCAGCCTTGCTGCGATCTCTTCGCATCGCCTTCAAATACGAAGTGCAGCGAGTTTTTTTCTCTAATCCCCCCCCCCCCCCCAGGGGAAAGCCCCAGAGATACTCTAGTTCATGCTTGGCCATCTGGTCTTCTTTACGCTTATCCTCCTCTTCCGTTAATGACAAAGTTTTTACAGAAAGCTCGTTGGGTGGGGAACAAGATTATCCTCATAGCCCCATTCTGGCCTCGTCAAACCTGGTTCCTGTACCTACGGTCTCATCTCATAGCTTCTCTTTGGATCTTAGATCCCATCCCAGATCTGATTTCTCATCCTTCGGGATTAGAAACTCCAAATCTGGATGACCTCAAGCTCTCAGCTTGGTTGATCCAGTTCTGTTAGTTGCCAGGACTCCCCGTATCTCATCCGCAGTTAGATCCATCCTGGTAGCGGCGCATAAGCCTTCTACCAGGAAGGTTTACAATGGCAAATGGAAATGGTTTTCCATTTGGGCATAGCATAAGAATTTGGATCCTTTCACTGCGCCCATTCCAGCAGTGCTTGATTTCCTATCTCATATTTTTCAGCAAGGGGCCAGTTCTTCTACTGTAAAGGTTCAAATGGCTGCCATTTCTCATTTTCACATTGGAGACAATCTTAGTCCTTTAGCTTCCACTAAGATTTGTAAGACCTTCTTAAAAAGAACCTTTCTTTTGAGACCTCCTATTAGGAACGCTGTTCCCCCATGGGACCTGACCTTGGTCCTTCAGGCTCTTAACTGGACCACCCTTTGAACCTGCAGCTTCTGTTGATTTAAAATTCTTATGTTGGAAAACTGCTTTCTTAATAGCTATTACTTTAGCTAGAAGGGTGTCAGAACTCCAGGCCCTTTGTACTAAACCCCCATATCTTGTTTTCCATAAGGACAGAGTCTCTCTCAGGACTAACCCTTCCTTCTTACCTAAAGTGGCTTCCGAGGCGAACATCAATCAGACCAGTGTTCTTCCCTAACTATCAGAATAAAGGGGAATACAAACCTCATTTGTTAGATGTTCATAGACAATTGCGCTTTTACCTACACAGAACAGCTGCCTTTCGCAAGTCAGAGCAGCTATTTGTTTCCTTTGCAAAGCATTTCTTGGGTAAGCCAGTGTCGAAGGTGACTCTAGCTAGATGGATTTCTCACTGCATTTTGCTCACATACAAGATATCTGGTCTGCCTGAGCCCTTAGGGGTTCATGCCCATTTTACCCGTTCTATGGCTACTTCTGCTGCATTCTGGTCAAGAGTGCCTTTGGATGATATTTGTTCTGCGGCTACTTGGGCTTCCTCTCATACCTTTATATCTCATTATAAATTGGATTTAATATCCAGAGGAAGAGCAGCTTTTGGCTCTGCAGTGCTCCGGAATATCATTCCTTGAGGACCTCCCAAGTTTTTGGTAGCTGGGGACTCTGTCCCACAGGTTGCTGATCAAATGAAGTTAACTACCTCAGATAAAGAAGTTAGGTATTCACCATAATGTTCCATCTGAGTAGGTAACTTCATTTGTCAGCAACCGACCACCCCTCCTTCCCCCTAACCTGGTTCTCTGGTTATCTGAATCCTAGAATGAGATCAGCTTTTGGTATTCATTAGGTTAGGATGTTTCAGGTTGTTGTTTTGTCTAGGTGACTTTGTATATTTGGGCAAATGCGATCTGAGGACTGGAAGGAGGAAGCAGGGTATTATGGGTAAGGGGGAGGAGCTTGGATCTCTGATCTTTAGCTTGGAAAGCTGCAGGGTCGGATCCGACAGGTTGCTGACAAATGAAGGTACCTACTCAGATGGAACGTTATGGTGAGTACATAACTTCTTTTTTACACACCCCTTTTAAATTTCAGGTGTTAGTACTGTAAAAATATGAGACCACAATAAATCATTTCAAAACTTTTCCCACATTTAATGTGACCTATAACCTGTACAATTCAATTGAAAAGCAAACAAATCTTTTAGGGGGAAAAATTTAAAAAATAAAAAATGTACAATACACTGGTAGCAATTTTATCCTCTGATATGAACCTCATAATGTCTTATCTTGGCCAGAAAATTTAAAAGTATTGTCACCTTCCCGTTAAGGACTTGGCACAGCTTTCATACCAAGTAAGTACTGATATAGGTTACTATAAGGATTTAATATATGCCGCATGTTGCTTCATGTGTTTTCATTTGTTCTCAAGTGTTCGGAGGATTGCGCATCTTCCCATTAAACCAGTTTTTATTTTTACTGCATAGTGTTTTAGTTTTGCACATTTAAAATATAGTAAATATACCATCCATCTTTCTTCATAGTTTGTTTGGTTGTTTCTTCAAGATTGAAGAAAGTCCAGCATTAGTAGCTAAATTTTATAAAATAAATGTGATGTTTCTGAAGCAGGCAAATATCCACTGGAGATTTTCATTCACTGTCTGTCTAGCCTAGGCCATGATTTAATTTTGAAAAACATGAGCATTGTTGCAAAATAAAGCAGGTTATTATACAATGAAGACAGAATGTACTGAATTCTTGCTTGACTGAAGAACAGCATAGATGATGATGTGGTAGGACCGGCTAAGACAGAAGAGGTTAAATGCATGAGTCAGAAGGCAGTGGAAATCTCTCCTTAAACATTCTGACTCTGCTCTACCATTGACAGTTATTATTAAGGGTGGGTTGACACAATTTCTCAGCTTGCTCTCAATTGCAGGAATGTGAAGTTGGTTTCTATGATGACTAAAGAGCCTGTAGTGAAGTCATTCCTTTGAGATATTAGTTTAAGTAGGCACCATCAACTTATAAGTGTATGTCCAAAAGTCAGATATTCCAAGGAAAGTTTTGGAAGTCAAGGAACTTTTT
Organism: Protopterus annectens; assembly: GCF_019279795.1. Classification (NCBI taxonomy): domain Eukaryota; kingdom Metazoa; phylum Chordata; order Ceratodontiformes; family Protopteridae; genus Protopterus; species Protopterus annectens. The sequence continues at coordinate 507,568,895 of NC_056726.1, read as the reverse complement.
CTTGAGACAGATATTTCATTCATGGAGAAATTAGCAGTTAATTCTGGTGCCTGTTGCTTAACATTCCAGTTTTGATCTTCCTCCATTTGAATGTAAGAACTTAATTGAATAAATAATTTCAGTTTCAGAATAAAACCACTTGTGTTTGATGTTCAGACTGTAAAATTCGGAACCTATGTATTTTATAGTAAAGGTCTCAGAAGGAAAGAAGTGTCCTTCTTCTACGTCTGCAGAAGAGTAAGCTATAGTTCCTTCTCAGCATTTCTGTCCTCAGTAAATTCTTTCATACCATGAGCACTCTTCCTCACAGTCTTGTGGCTTCCCCTACAAGATATTAACTTTAATGAAACAATACTGTAGGTGAGAATTGCACTTGGAGAGCTAGATATTTTCTCTGCTAAAAAGGTATTTATAGATGTCAGAAATTCTAGAATCAAATTAGTGGTTTCTTTGGTTGCCTAAATTTGTCCAGGACTTACAGTTATGTAAAATCATACCATAACAACTGATGTCGTTCTCTTCAGCATTGCATTATTCCTAATAGAAGAGATCTCATGCCAAGGATAGCACAACATCTGTCCAGTATACCAAAGCCTTAGTATTTACAGGCACTGCATGTCACACGTATGCTCCCCTCAAAAGGCATAGGGCATGAAGGTGACATATGGATACACACATTCAGAACTGAAAAAGCCCCAGGAGGAACAGAATGTCCATAGGGACAAGGAAGAACATATACATCCAGAAGGAGAAAAGAAAGAAGAACCCCAATGCCCAGGAGAGCAAGAAAAACAGGCTACAGCAGAGAGGACAGGTAGGAGGGAGTGAATACTACAACAGTGAAGAGAGGGACATCTACTTTTATAGTAAGTGTGACATCCCTGTCTGGGCTAGTAATCAAGGAGCCTCAACCCTCACCACTGACACAAGTGAGGGACGTTCACTTGGAGCAAAGATAGATGCACATAGTGTTTCCAGATGCAGCTCTCTGCAGCAAGCACAGTTTCCCTTAAATGCACACAGGAAACACATTCCTGGAGCTGAGTTTCCCCCCCTCTCTCTCCAGGCCCCAAATAAGACTCCCCACTAACACAGCTGTAGAGTTGAGTCCTCAGCCGAGTGTTGCAAGCCAAGTCCTTCACCACAGTGTCTGTGAAACCAGTGCTGTGTGTCCCTGCTCCAAGTAACTGACACACACACTCTTTGAGATGTGATTTTTTACCTATACACAAGCACACACACCTGGGAAAGGCTGACACAGATTTACCAGCTATGCCTCCTTTGCCCAGACTATAAGGTAGATACTGCCACCAGAGCACTCTAAAGCCAGCTACTCTAAGGCTCTTACAAGGGTACCCCATTTTACTGAGTAAAATGAATACTAATACAAATAGTAGTGTTTGACTAATGCAGCAAGGCTTTCAGGAGTGGCCACAGTTTCACCAAATAAAAATAAGTACTGTCAACGATTAAAATATCCTTTAAAAGGCCAGCCACAATGAAAAGTTTAAATATCTTTAATAATGAATAATAAAAAGAACATAAAATACTAAATATCTATTTACAGTAAACACAAGAGTTTCAAATCACATAAACTGTTAAAAATAACACAGATGGAAAGATTCACACAGATACAGAAAAACATTCCTTAACTAACCTCACTATAGTTTCCTGACGAACTAAAGAATTACTATTCCTTGGTTACTTACTAAAGCAAGGCAAGATGAAGTTGGGTGAGTGATCCTTCTTTGTCAGGTTTTAAAAACAGACCTCCCTGAGACTTCTGTCTCATCTAGTATTAAGACATTATTTCAGTGCTGGATTACAGAATGACATCACATACATCTGGCCATCTGACTCTGGTTCCAACACTACCCCCTTTTACTAGAAACTGAACTAGAATATAGCACGTATTTGTCATAATGCACACACACACACACACACACACACACACACACACACACACACACACACACACACACACACACACACACACACCTTTGCTGAGATGTGTTACAGCATCTGGAAGCTATAAAAGCATTTAAGAAACTTCCACTCTTCCAGGGTGGCAATTAGTTTACCGCTAAGGACAATACAGTAGGATTTCTAGTCCTGGTTTTCACAGGCATTTTGTCTCTGACTACAATCAGAATGGAGAGATACAATCTTAATCGCTTCAACCAGGTAATTTAATTTTGGACTATTTTCAAAGTTAGCTGGAATGAAATTAACCTTTTCTCTTCCAGTATCCTCTGTTACAATATTTTCATTTTGACAGTTACAGTCTAGCATACAGGTGTATTCCTTTTCTGTCCAGCAGGACCCACTGTTGGTATATTTTTAACACAAGTAGCTTTACAAGTACATTTTCAACACAAGCACCTGTACAAATCAGTTTGATACACAAATGACATATAATCCTTTACAAAACTCCAGCTAGCTATGCTAGCATATGTTAGACATCCACTGCCCTACTTCTCCTGACATAGCTGTCACTACCTCATAATGTCACATCTCTTCCCCATGAAGACTCAAGCCAGTTTCTCAAGTAACCCTGGGGAAACATTGCTTGAGAGGAATGAGCCTGTCTTGGAATAAATTAACCCCTGCCCTGTCTTGAGAACCCATCTGCATTGGCATTGCTGACCCCACTACAGTGCTGCACTGTCATGTCATATGTCTGCAACCCTAGGCATTGGCATTTTTCTGGCTGGCTCGATGTAGCCATAGATCTCCTCAGACTAGTCCTGCCACCCACTGGAAATACTCAGCACCAGAACCTCCCTGTCATGGTAAGGTGTCATCATGTTAACATGGTACAGTTTGTGCCCCTGTCTCCTGCCTTGCAGGTTTACATGTAGTTAACATCACTGACCTTTCTTACCACTTTAAAGGGTCCCTCCCAAGCTACCTGTAGCTTATTGTGCCTGACAGGAATGAGCACCGTAACCTGCTGCCCTACAACATACACTTGGGCTTGAGCATTCTTGTCATACCAGACCTTTTTCTGCTGTTGGGCTCCTGCCAGGTTCTCCTGGGGCAAGCCCATGAGCTTCCTAAGCCTTGTCCTGAGGTTTAAGACATATGCCATAATAGATTCCTTACAGAATTCAGACTCACCCTCCCACTCATCACAAATCAAATCTAAAGGCCTCCTCACTGTATGCCCATACAGCAACTCAAAAGGTGAAAACCTTTGGATTCCTGGGGTACCTCTTTGTGTGCAAACAGCAGATGGGACAAATATTTGTCCCACTACCTCTTTAACGGGTCCGTAAATGCCTGTAACATGGTCTTTAGTGTAGAGTTTAACCTCTCCACAGGACTATTAGTCTGGGGGTGGTAGGGGGTGGTCTTTAGGTGCTTCACCCCACACATTCTCACAGACAGTCCAGCAGGTCTGACATAAAACTGGCACCTCTGTCAGTCAGTATTTCTCTTGGGAAACCTACCCTGCTGAAAATCTCTAACAAAGCATTTGATACCTTCTCTGCCTCGAGGGAAGACAGAGCCACTGCCTCAGGGTATCTAGTAGCATAATCTACTACCACCAGGATATATTTCTTCCCTGTGAAACCTTGGGTACTCAGAGACCTCACAGTATCCATAGCTACCCTCTGAAACAGCTCCTTAATCACAAGCAAAGGCTTCAAAGGAGCTTTGATCTTATTTCCTGCCTTAACTACTTTTTGGAACTGCTCACAGGTCTGCAGTAACCTGTTACATCCCTTGCAATCCCAGGCCAGTAAATGTTCTGCATAATATATCTCTTGGTATCTTTTATGCCCATATGACCTGCCAAAGAAATGTTAAGGGCTATGGCTAGAAGTGCCAGACGGTAGGCTCTAGGCACTACTAATGACTGTATTACCTCACCCTCTAGCCCTCCGTCAGGGGTTCACTCTATACAGTAACTGTTTGATCCAGTATACAGACTTCCCTTTTTCTTGAGAATCAGGTGCCTCCTTATCTACCTCCCTCAAGCCTCTTAGTGTAGGGTCCAAGAGCTGAGCCTGTCTCAACTCTTATCTTTGTGACCCTTCCCAGCTCCCCTTCCACAGGAAGTCTGATATTCTCTGACAGCGGTGCCTCACTGTCACCATGTGTACTACCACTCACCTCTGCCCTTGCAGTCACCCTGCCCAAGGGAAAATCAGTACCTACCAGCAGCTGTTGCTCACCTTCAGGCTTACTGCCCACAGGGTAGCTCCCTCCCTGAAATAACCACCTCACCAGTCCTGGCTTCAGATGTGGGGTCTGTCTGGGGCTCCCTCAGGCTACCAGCCCCACGTGCCTGTCTCCAAGCCTGACTGCGTGTAACTACATGCACACAAGGTACTGCATTATCAGAATCAATCCCTATCAAGACATCTTCAAGGATATCCTCAAACACACCTACATGCTTGTTTCCTTTTCTAGCCTCCCGGTCAAGGTAAACCCTGGCCAAAGGCATTTCAAATGGGGATCCCCCCAAAGGTCCTACTGGAGTGGACTGTCCAATTAAGTACTGCTCCTGTTTAACCACTGCGGGCTTCACAGTGGTTATGTCAGAGGGTATTTCTCTACAAGCAGTGGCCTGTTTTCCATCCACTAAGATAGTATATAAACTCCGGTGATAGTCTGGTACCCCTTTTGTCTCCAGACAACTTACCACATACTGTTATTCTCACTTGCTAGCTCCCCCACTTTTTGTTCCCCATCTTGCTCCCATGGACATGTGTATCCTACATGGCCCCACTGGTTACATTTAAAACATCTAACCCTTGATCCTGGACAGTTACCAGAATTAGTGGCATCCCCTGTTACTGGTAGACTCTGGTGAGGTGGTTTAGGCTGCCCACAGTGGTTCCTTTATATCCATATGCAGCACTGGGTATCCCCTTCTTGTGCAGTGATGCCCTGCTTGCTAAGTAGAGATCCCCTTTTTTCCCCAGCTCATCTGCAGAGTTACACTCCCGGTCTGCCAGCCAGATTCTCTTGTCCTCAGGCAAAGTGTTAAGGGCTTGTTCCCTCACCAAAAGGTCTGCCAGCCTTTCAGAAGTGGTGACCTGACGCCCACTCACTCAGCTATAAAAATAAATTCTTAACTCAGCAGTATGATCACATACACTTTCATCTGCCTTGTGTCTGTGCTCACAAAACTTTTTTCTGTAAGCTACAGGTGTTAATGGAAAACATTTCAGTCGACATTGTTTAACGTTATCATAGTTTAAACAATCAGTATCAGACAATTTAAAAACGGCAGTTACAGCTTTACTATGAGTAAGGGGTTCAGGAACCGTATCCAGAGCCCTTGGTCAAGCATTACACTGTTTACATACTCTTTCAAATATTTGACTAAAACTATCAAAATTATCACCCTCTGTAAACTGTGGAAGAAATTTACTGACATTTATTGCTTCTGGGGTTTGGTTATTCCCTTCCCCATTACCTCCATGACCCTGATAAAGCGTCAGCATCTCCCTTTCATGTTGATGCTGTTTCTCATTTTCTTCAGCCTCCATCTCTGCAATCTTTCACTTTCTTTGGCCTCCAAATGCTGCATTCTCTCTGCTGATTCTAATTTGATCTGTTTTGCCTGCCACAGTCTCTCGTCTGATTCTATCCAGTTCAACTCTTTAACTCCAGACAGGTTTTTTAGTCTTTTGAAGAAAAGGTGAACTGTCCTGTTTCTGAGGGCTGCAAATCCCCATCACCTGACTGGTTATCCTCCTGGTGACTGGTCCGGGCTACATTTGTGACTAAGGCTGAAATCATTTCCTCTTTTGTCAGGTTGGCATGCAAAATTCCTTTGGCTTCACACACTTTGACCAACTGGTTCTTTATCAGCTTGCCATAATCCTCTGCTGACATCTTTGTCTGCTTTCCCTGACTAAACTAAACTAACAAAAATAAATAAAACTGTTGTGAAAATGAATCTCTGTTTACCATGTGGCTGCTGAGAGTACACACCTTCAGTGACAACTGCCTAGAGGCTACAGTAGTTCAGTTAATATTCCCACCACTGCCCACCAATATTTGACATCCCTCCTCAGGGCCAGTAATCAAGGAGCCTACACCAGTGAGGGACATTCACTTGGAACAAAGATAGATACACACAGTATTTCCAGATGCAGCTCTCTGCACCAAGCTCTGTGTCCATGCTCCAAGTAGCTGACACACACACACACACACACACACACACACACACACACACACACACACACACACCCCTGGGAAAGGCTGGCACAGATTTACAAACTATGCCCCCTCTGCCCAGACTGTAAGGTAGATACCGGCACCAGAACACTCCAAAGCCAGCTGCTGTAAGGCTCTTACAAGGGTACCCAATTATACTGAGTAAAATTAATACTAGTACAAATTGTAGTGTTTGACCAATGCAGCAAGGCATTCAGGAGCAATCACAGTGTCGCCAAGTAAATATAAGTACTCTCAAAGGTTAAAATATTAATAAATAATAAAAGGAACGTGAAAATACTAAATATCTATTTATAGTAAGCACCCGAATTTCAGCCACAGGAAATATTAAAAGTAACACTGATGGAAAGATTCACACAGATACAGAAAAACAGTACTTAACTAGTCTCACTATATCTTCCTGACTGATCTAAAGAATTACTATTTCTTGGTTACTTACTAAAGCAAGGCAAGGCAAGATGAATTGGGTGAGCGATCCTTGTCTGGTTTCAAAAACAGACTGCCCCAAGACTTCTGTCTCATCTAGTATTAAAACATTATTTCATTGCTGGATTACAGAATGACATCACATACATCTGACCATCTGACTGTGGTTCCCACACTACTCCCTTTTACTAGAAATTGAACCAGAATCTAACACATACGTGTCATAATACACACACACACACACACACACACACACACACACACACACACACACACACACACACACACACACACACACACACAGCTTTGCTAAGATGTGTTATAGCATCTGGAAGCTATAAAACCATTTTAAAAACTACCACCTTCCCAGGGTAACAATTAATTCACCCCAAAAGTCAATAAAGTAGGATTACCTGACCTGATATTCACAGACATTTTGTCTCTGGCTGCAATCAAAACTGTAAGATACAATCTTTATGGCCTCAACCAGGTAATTTAATTTCAGACTATTTTTCAAAGTTAGGTGGATTGACATTAACTTCTTCTCTTCTAGTATCCTCTGTTACAATATATTCATTTCAATAGTTACATACAGTCCGACATACAGGTGTATTTATTTTCTGTCCAGCAGGACCCACTGTTGGTACATTTTTAACACAAACAGCTTTACAAATACATTTTCAGCACAAGCACCTGTACAAATCAGTTTGATGTATAAATGGCATATAATTCTTTACAAAACTCCAGCTAGCTATGCTGGCATATGTTACACATCCACTGCCCTACTTACCCCTAGCACTACCTATTATCACAGTAAGATTTTACACAACTGTACTGTGTCCTTCCATATCACTGTTGCAGTATTACTAACAGAAGGGAGACTACATAAGCTCAAGAGGAATCCTTGAAGTAGGAAGGCACTGAAGAGCCCTTTAGAAATCCATGCAGGATAGCCCTGGCAAAGCCAGTTCTAGCACTGGAGATGACATTGAATGTTTAATGCTGAGTGAAGATATGGACAGAGAGGACCAAGTAACAGCCTCAAGGATGGAATTGGTATCCAGCTCCTTGATAAAAGCACCAGAGGAAGCAACAGCTCTGGTAGCATGAACCTTAACTGAAGAGGAAAGGCATTTACCATGAAAAGAAATGGTCTTAGAGTCCAGAATGAGATGGTTTGCTTAGAAACAGCCAAACCCAAAGACCCCTGATAAAATGAAACAAAAAGCTGCTCTGATTTACGAATATCCTTAGTTTCATCCAAGTAATATCTGAGTTGTCTGTACATATCCAAGGTGTGAAGAACCTTCTCACTGGCAGACTGCAGAGAAGGAAAAAGGGAAATAAGATGAATAGACTGATTAAGAGAAAACTCATTGACCACCTTGGGCATAAAAGAAGGATTAGTACAGAGAGATACTCTGTCTCTGTGAAAAAATAAAAAGGGAGGAATAGCCATGTTAGCCATGAGAACCTGAAGCTCAGACACTTTTGGCTGAAGAATCAGAACAGTCTTCCAAGTATAATATTTTAAGGAAACTGAAACAGCACGCTGAAAAGGAGCCAGAGTCAAATTTTCAAGAATAAAATTGAAGTCCTGGAATGGTGGAATAGGTTTCGTGGGAGGCCTGATGTGAAATTGTTCAATCTCGCCGTTTGTTCTTACGCATGGGTTCGGAGCCGATCCTTGGCTCCGAGACGGCCACTTCTACAGCTCTGCATCTTGAGAAAGCTCGAGGCACAGTCCTATCTCACAATCCCCTAGTGCTAACTCCCAGATCTAGTTTGCTGCGGCAGCAGATGCATCGCAGAAGCTCGGGCCAGTAAACTTTTTCTATTTTTCGAAGTTTTCCATAACTTACCTTATTAGTATAGATAGTTATATATGTATATATGTATATATATATATATATATATATATATATATATATATATATATATATATTAGTCTTTTACTAGTGTAGTTACAGGGAGTTATATATTCTTCTTCTTATTGTTATTATTTTATAACTTTTCTAAGGCAATTTTCAGGCCTATTATCCTGTCTTTTTAACAGGTGTTTTTTCTTTAGAAAGGCTTAAGTCCTTACTTTTTTGTGTGTAGTGATACCTTAATTTTTTTTTCTTGTTTTCAGGTTCTTATAGGCATATGTCTGATTTTTTGAACATGTCTGAGAAGCAAAAATCAGGCTTTAAGAAATGTCTATGCGGACAGAAAATGTCCATCACGGATAACCACTCTTCCTGTGTCTACTGTCTTGGCCCTCTCCACTTACAGGAGGACTGTTCTATTTGTCATTCCTTCAGTGGGAGGGTCATGATGGAGAGACGCGGGAAGTTGGTAGACAGGGGTTTATTAAAGCCCGAATTTCAGGAGGCCCTTGACAAGGCTGAATTGGTATCCAAGTCTTCGAAGGGGTCCAAGTCTTCGAGAGTGTCGGAGCCAAAGTCATCGGCTCCGAGCACCTCTATTAAGATGCGGACACCGGCTCCACAGACTTCGGAGTCGGCTGTCGAATGTATATCTTTGATCGAGACTCCGGTCTTGGAGCCGGTCTCGGAGGTTCCGCCGCCATCGATCCTTCACTCAGTGACGACTTCGGCCCCTTCGACCCGCTCTTTGAGACCCTTATCTGATTCGGATGTGGATCGAGTGATACAGAAGTTAATGGAGAACTCGGCCCTTTCTAAATTGATCCAAGTTTCGTCCCAGCTGGTTTCGAAACTCGAAGCCCTCCCTGGGTCATTTACTGCTCCTCCTCCGAGACCTGTCGAGTCTTCAGAGCCGAGAGTCGAAGTTCCGATGATGGTAGAACCATCGATACCGAAGCCTACAGCCGTGCTTTCGGTACCGTTGACCTCGACGCCCTCGGAACGGATCGAGGGGTCCCGGAGCCGACTATCGTTCCTTGGTTCCGGGGCGGACAGTCGAACCGAGATGTCGGTACCGACTCTCCCCCTAGGAGCCTCGGCTCAGATTAGTTTGGCACCGTCCTCTGGGTCGGAGCCCGGACCCCCGGTCTCGGGGATTGTTCCTGGTTTCTCGAAACCAGGAAGGTCTTGGGATCCGGGTACCGGTGCCTTCAACGCCATGAGGAAGGTCTTGTCGAAACAGACACATATCTCATCGGATTCTTCTTCTCCTCTCCCTAAGGGTCCACGTTCGACTTCTGTATCCTCGGCTCCTACTAAGCGTCGAGACCCAATGCCTCAGTTGCCTCCAGAGGGTGCTCCCGGTTCCTCGGACTCTTCTCCAGAAGCCCCATCTGAAGAAGTACCAAGGAAAAGACTGTGCAAGAGGAGGCACATAGATTCCCCACAGGAATCTCTTACATCAGATACAGATTTAGATAAAGCAGAAGGGTCCCCACGGTCCCCCTCGGAGGATGTCTCCTTTGCGGACATCCTGGAGATCCTAAAACAGAGGGGAGATTGGCAGCCATTTAACCCTTCTGTGGATGAATCAGTATTGCTGAAGACATTCGGGGCTCTACCTTCTACCTCCTGGGTGACCCCTCCCTTTGACGAACTTATGGACTTGATAGCTCGTAGGGCTTGGGAGACACCTGACATGGTGGAACCAGTTCCCCGCAGGCCGAATAAGTTTATAACAGCCCCCCAGGACAAGAGTTTTCTTACCAAGGGTGTTCCAGTGGATACTATGGTGGTGGCGGCAGCCACTAAGAAGGACATGTCAGAGTCCTCTTCCGCTGTCCATCCTCCTAATAAGGATTCTAGGATGATGGACAGATATGGGAAGCATGTTTTCAGTTCTGTGACTTTTTCCATGCGATCGCTGAACTACTTGACGCATTTTACGCGTTTACAGAGGGATCTCCTCAAGGAACTCGGAGATACTCTCCAGGGTCGTACAGATGCTGCTGTTACCGAGAAAGTGACAGCACAACTTAATACCCTTAACTCTGTAGTCAACTCCTCCATGATGCTCATTTCATATGTGGCCGAAGGTGCGAGTAGAGCGGCAGCTTCAGCGATTGCTCTTAGGAGACAATCTTGGCTGCAGCTGTGCTCCTTTGCGGAATCCTTCAAGTCTTCTTTTACTAATGTCCCGTTTGATGGTGCCTCTCTTTTTGGCCCCAAAGTAAAGGAGACCCTCACTAGGTGTGAGCAAGAAGGGAAGACCCTATCTACTGTAGGAGTCCGTTTTTCCGCCCCTTCCAGACCATACCCCAAAGGGCAAAGAGGCGGAAAGATGTGGTTCCGTAAGACACAGGGTTCCTTTCAGTCCACACAGAGTGATAATGCCCCTTCCAGAGGCAGAGGAGGGGGAAGGAATGGAAGACGCCATCCAAACGGCAGAGGGGGTCCGCAAAATCAGGGCGACAGAGATACTTTCTCTGGCAAGCCTTTCCAGCACTCCTGAGAGGAGGCCCGACTGTCCTGCTCTGGAGGCAGTCGGGGGACGCTTAACTTTGTACCTGCTGGCCTGGCGAAATTTAACCTCAGATGCGTGGATACAAAATATAATTACCAGAGGTTACGACATAAAATTCATAAACGTTCCCCCTACCACCAAAAGATTCCCAGACGTTCCACCCAATCTGCGGGATCAGGCAGCCTTAGAGATCCAGAAGCTGCTCAGGAAAAGAGCCATCCAAACAGTCCCGGCAGACCAAATAGGATCCGGAACTTACTCAAGGTTCTTTTTAGTTCCAAAGAAGACAAGGGACTGGATACCAATTCTGGATCTCAGCAGATTAAACACCTTCGTTGTGAAGGAGAAGTTTCGGATGGTCACGCTACAGTCAATCCTCCCTTTTCTGCAGGAAGGAGACTGGATGTGCTCTATAGATCTCAAGGACACGTACTACCATATAAAAATGGCCAGACCATCCAGGAGATTCCTGCGCTTCCGGCTAGGAGCCAGTCATTTTCAGTTTCGGACTCTGCCGTTTGGTCTCACCTCAGCCCCCAGGGTGTTCACCAAGTGTATGGCAGTAGTAGTGTCTCACTTGAGACAACTAGGATTCCGGGTGTTTTCGTATCTAGACGACTGGCTCCTCTCCGCCACCACCGAGTATCATCTGCTCCAAGCAAGAGATTACACAATCAGTCTTTGTTCCCATCTTGGTGTTACAATCAATTTAGAAAAATCTTCTTTATCGCCATCACAGTGTATCTCATTTATAGGGGTAGAACTGGACACTACCTTGGTCACGGTCAGACTTCCACCAGAAAGGGTTTCAAAACTAAGGGAGCAAATTGCAATACTCCTTCAAAAGACAAAAGCTACAGCAAAACAGGTTTTAAGAGTCCTGGGATTAATGTCAGCTGCACTGGTTGCAGTCCCTCTAGGAAGAATGCACATGAGGATCCTACAATGGCTACTGTTCACCCAGTGGTCCTATCAGCACCTGCCGTTGTCATACGAGATTCTAATCACATCCTGCTGCAAGCAGGATCTACGGTGGTGGATGCTATCTCAAGACTTGACACAAGGTCGACCATTTACCCTGCCAACCCCGATAGCGACAATAACCACGGACGCTTCCCTGATTGGGTGGGGAGGTTTGTTCCAGGGAAAGACGGTCCAAGGTCAATGGTCCAGAACAGAATGCAAACTGCACATCAATGTTCTAGAGCTAAGAGCGGTGTTTCTAGCGTTGCAACACTTTCACGGCGTCTTACCTCAAGGAACAGTGGCAGTCCAGACAGACAACATGTCAGTGGTCTGGTACATCAACAAACAGGGAGGAACAAGATCTTATCCACTATGCAGAGAGGCCCTCAGGATCTGGCAATGGGCTGTCTCCACCGGACGCTTTCTGATAGCAACGCACATTCCCGGGACGTCCAACGTAATTGCGGACAGGTTAAGCAGAGCCATCCTGTTACCTCACGAGTGGTCTCTGAAATCTCAAGTGGCGGAAGCGATATTCCACAAGTGGGGCCAGCCTTGCTGCGACCTTTTTGCATCACCGATGAATGCCAAATGCAGAAGCTACTTTGCCCTTCTCCCTCCACCAGGGAGTGTCCCCAGAGATTCACTGGTTCACGATTGGCCCCCGGGTCTCCTGTATGCTTTTCCACCTATTCCGTTAATCCCCAGGTTTCTACAGAAAGCCAAATGTCTGGAAAGGACCATAATTCTAATAGCCCCATTCTGGCCTCGACAGATCTGGTTCCCCTTTCTTCAGGCCCATCAAATCGAGGAGCCATGGATTCTGGACCCAGTTCCAGACCTTTTGACCCATGCGTCAGGAACCCCTCATCCATCCCTGCAGGCCCTAAAATTGACAGCTTGGCTGCTCCTCTTCCCATCCTAGCCAGGTCATGCCTTTTGTCCCCTGCGGTTAAATGTATAATTGTTTCCTCTCTTAAACCATCCACTACAAAGACTTATCGGAGCAAGTGGACACGTTTTTCTTATTGGGCATTACAACAAGGATTAGATCCAACAGAAGCACCGGTGCACAAAATTTTGGAGTTTCTGTCTAAGATCTTTGAAGAAGGAGCATCATCGTCCATAGTTAAGAGTCCAACTGGTGGCCATACTTTCATGTGGGTTACAAAAATTCTTCCATCATGTCCCACAGACTTTGCAAGGCGTTTTTGAAAGGCACCTTTCACCTCCACCCTTCCATTCGTAACCCAGTTGCTCCTTGGAATCTTAATTTAATTTTATTCCAGTTAATGTTACCCCCTTTTGAACCAGCCTCCACAGCCTCTCTTAAGTTCGTGTCATGGAAAACATTATTCTTGGTGGCTATAACCTCTGCTTGTAGAATTTTGGAATTACACGCGCTATCTGTTCGACCTCCCTACTTGATTTTCCACTCGGATAGAGTGACATTACGCACCAATCCGTCTTTTCTCCCAAAAGTTTGTTCACTTTCAAATATTAACCAGTCCATCGAACTTCCCACCTTCTTCAAAGATCACACTAACAAGTTGGAATATATGCTGCATAAGTTAGACGTCCACAGACAACTCAGATTTTATTTGCAAAGGACAAAAGATGACAGAAAATCAGACCAACTATTTATATCCTTTGCTGACCAAAGAAAAGGTATGGCGGTTACCAAAGTTACCTTGTCTAAATGGCTGACAGATTGTATTAAATTTATCTATTCACAGATGAAACAACAATTACCTTTTCAACCCAAGGCTCATTCTACCAGGGCTATGGCCACATCTCTAGCCCATGCAGCCCATTTGCCGTTGGATACTATTTGTGCGGCAGCAAACTGGGCGAAGCCTCATACCTTCATTCTCCATTATAAGTTGGACAAGAACTCCAAAGATAGGGCCTCTTTTGGTTCCACGGTTCTCAGGAACGTTCTCCCATGAACCACCCAGGGTAAAGGAGCTAGGGACGCTACCCATGCGTAAGAACAAACGGCGAGATTGAACAATTTCACATAAAGAAGTTATGTCTTACCATAACGTTCCATGTGAATTGTTCATCTCACCTTTGTTCTTACTACCCACCCTCCATCCCCCGGCCTATAGTTTTTTTCGGAGAACGGGATGATTTGGATTCCAGTTCAGCTGGTCTTCAACACCTTCTGTTAGTCTCTGGCTGCTTCTGTTGTCAGGGTACTCTTTTCATTATCTAGGTGTTTTTTGGGCATTGCTGCCCCTTATCTTTAAATTACTGCTAGCGCCTGGGGCGCATTGTTATCTTCTGGTGTTAGCAAGCTAGATCTGAGGGTTAGCACTAGGGGATTGTGGGATAGGGACTGTGCCTCGAGCTTTCTCAAGATGCAGAGCTGTAGAAGTGGCCGTCTCGGAGCCGAGGATCGGCTCCGAACCCATGCGTAAGAACAAAGGCGGGATGAACAATTCACATGGAATGTTATGGTAAGACATAACTTCTTTTTATGAAGGATGCTTTTAAGAAATTGCTTAATCTCAAACCTAGAGGCCAGAGGAGGAGCCAAGGGAAGACGAGCAGAGATTGCTGACAGGTGAGCTTTGACTGAAGAACATGCCAACCCAACGTGGAGCAGATTACAGAAATAAGAGAGCACCTTAGGAACCTGCACAGATGAGGGATTTTGGTTTCAAGAGAAGCACCACACAGAAAATCTTTTCCATTTGGACAAATATGATTTTCTGGTAGTGGGTTTCCTGCCCTCCTGTAGGACCTGAAGCATGTCCTCAGAAAAGGGGTGCCTAAAAGGGATCAAAACCCTATCACCTACAGCATCAGTTGAAGAGTGGACAACTGAGGATGGATAAGAGACCCTTTGTCTTGTGGGAGAAGGTCCCACTCAATGGGATAACTTATGGTGATTGCCCCTTGCCAAGCGATAAAGAAGGGGGAACCAATTCTGACTATGCCAGAAGGAGTCACCAATAAAATTTTGGGAGAGTCCTGTCTGATCTTGAGTAAGACTGTTGGAAGTAGAGGAAGGGGAGGAAGAGCATACAGAAACGTCCTCATCTAAGGAAAATAGAGAGTGTAAACATTCCTAGCAAGAGGACTTTTGACTGTGGAACAGAATAGTGGAAGATGTCTGTTCAGAGGGGAGACAAAAAGATCTAACTGGGGAATACTCCATCGAATTACAATGTCCAGGAACATATCTATGTGAAGCATACAATGTTAAGTTGTCAATCTCGCCTTCATTCTTGCTGGATGGGTTCGGAGCCGATCCTCGGCTCCGACTCGGCCAATACTAAAGCTCGAGAGCTAATTCCACCGGCTCGAGGCTCCCCTATATCCCACAATGCTAGGCGGTAACTACTCAGATCTCGTTTGCCGCTATAGCTGATGAGGTGTGTTTTCTGCCGGCTCAGGCAGGTTAGTGAATTTTTTACGTTTGAGGTATTACTAATTACCCCCTTTCTTTTAGTTAGAAATATTTCTATAGTTAGTTCTAATTTTTAGTTTTATCGACCCTAATTTTCGATTCCCTACCCCTCTTATTGTTGTTCTAGGCCTTCGGCCCTTCCCTCACCCCAGTCCCTTTTAAAATTAGTGTTGTAGGGGCTTGTGTGTATATGATTTTGCTACATAACTTTAATTTTTTCTGTATAGAGTGTCTGTTTTGTGTGTTTTTGTACAGCCTCTCTTACCTTAATGTCTAAGGATAAGGTCTCAGGCTTCAAGAAGTGTGACTCGTGCTGTGAGAAAATGTCTCTGACAGACGGTCACACTTCTTGTGTGTATTGCCTGGGACCTGTGCACCTGCAGGACTCATGTGCTGTCTGCCATGGTTTCAGCCCTCGAGTCCTGCAGGAACGCAAGAACAAGCTCATCTTGCGGGGCTTGTTAAAGCCTGAAGGCCCCCCGACTCAGTCGGGGTCGGGGAAGCCTTCAAAAACTTCAAAGCAGTCGACTCCTGCTCTTGAGTCGACTGTTGAGAAGTCGAAGCAGGCTTCGACATCGGCTCCGGCCGGAGCCGATGTTCTTAAGCCTCATACCGTTACCTCGGCTCCGGCTGGAGCCGAGGCTGATAAGTCTTCATCGGCTCCGATACCATTATTGGAGCCACTTTCCAGAAAGAGGTCCAGGTCCCCCTCCATCAGATCTGTGCACTCGGCGCCACGATCCCCTCTCCTTTCGGAGCGGAGTCACAAAACCCATTCCTCTCGGTCTTCCAGGTTGTCAGACCATGATTTGCAGAGGGTGGTGAGTAGACTTAAGTTCAAGGCACTGGCCCAAATGCTCCATAGCCCGACTCACCAGTCAGTGGCTATTCCCGTTCCAGATTACATTCCTCCTCCGACTCCTTCGAGTTCGGAGCCAAGGCTTGTTGGAGCCATGACTGTCGGCGCGTCGGATCTGATACCTTCCATTTCGGCTCCGTCGTCTGCCCCGATCTCCTCTTTGGAGGGATCTTGGCGCCGAGCTTCCCTCGTCGGCTCCGAGGGGGCAAATGGCATCAGACCCTTGTCCGACCCCGCTCTCCCTCTCGGAGCTTCGGCGCTGGTGAGTTCGGCTCCGACATCGGCTTCGGAGCCGTCTCTGTCGGTGCCGGGAGGGGTGCTTGTCTCTTCGGAGCGAGGGCCTCGGGCCTTGCCTGACAGAGGTGCCTTTGAGGTCATGCGGAGTGTGCTAGAAGCAGGTTCTGCCCCACAGTCAGCTCCTTCAGCCCCTCCATCTACAGTGCCTGCGGTGATTTCTACTCACCCCCTTGTCTCACACCGCAGAGAACCAACTCCTCAAGATTCCCCATTGGGAATTTCCTCCTCTTCCGAGGTCTCTCCTGACCCTGCAGGAGATCCCCCTAGGAAGAGGCAGTGCAAGAGGAAGCACATTGACTCCCCTCAGTCTATCACCTCTGACACTGACTTAGAGGAATCCGAAGGGTCCCCTCGATCCCCCTCTGAGGATGTCTCCTTTGCGGACATCCTTGAAATCCTCAAACAGAGGGGGAATTGGCCAGCCCTTAATCCTTCGGAGGATGAGTCAGTGTATCTTGAGGCATTTGGTTCTCGCCCTTCTACCTCCTGGGTGTCCCCTCCCTTTGACCCCCTTATGGAAGTGGTGGCAAGGAAGGCTTGGACGGCTTCTGACTCAGTGGAACCCACCCCGAGGAGACCATCCAAATTTATTACTGCCCCCAACAGTTTTTATCCAAAGGTGTCCCTGTTGATGCCATGGTGGTGGCTGCGGCCACAAAGAAGGAGTTAGCTGATCCTTTGGTTCCTGTCCATCCTCCTAATAAAGAATCTAGAACCATGGACAGGTACGGCAAGCGGATGTTCTCGTCAGCGACCTTTTCAATGCGGTCGCTGAACTACTTATGCCACTTCACCCGTCTCCAAAGAGATTTACTCAAGGATATGGGTGAACTGATGAAGGATCCTACAGCTGAGGGGTTCAAAGACACAATGAACTCCCAGTTGGCAACCCTAAATTCTATTGTTAACTCCTCCATGCGGCTGGTCTCGTACGCAGCAGATGGAGCGAGTAGAGCCGCAGGCACAGGGGTTGCCTTACGAAGGCACGCCTGGATGCGGCTATGCAACTGCGGACCCTTTCAAGGCGTCCTTCACCAATTCCCCGTTTGATGGATCATCATTGTTTGGTCCACAGGTGAAGGATACATTGACCAGGTGCGAGGTGGAAGGTAAGACTCTCTCTGCCATAGGAGTCCGTTTTTCTACCCCTTCTAGATCCTATCCCAAAGGTCAAAGGGGAGGAAAGATGTGGTTCCGAAAACAATCCCAGGAGTCTCATCTGGCGCACAAGGCCGATTCCCCTCTAGAGGCAGAGGGGGGAATAATAATAGACGCCGCCCCAGAGGCAGAGGAGGTCCGCAAAACCAGGGTAGCAGAGAGATGTTCTCTGACAAACCCTTTCAGCACCCCTGAGGGGCTGCCCGGCTGTCCGCCTTCGGAGGCAGTCGGGGGAAGATTATCACTGTACCCAAAAGCCTGGCTTTCCCTAACTCAAGACAAATGGGTACAGTCTATCATATCCGAGGGTTACAAAATTCCCTTTATTCATATTCCAACCCAACCAAAAAGATCCCTTCCAGACGTTCCACCCGGTCTAAGGGAAAAAGCAGCATTAGAAGTTTTAAAGCTGCTATCAAAAAGAGTCATCCAATCAGTCCCGGCAGACCAGCAAGGATCCGGAATCTACTCCAAATTCTTTTTGGTACCAAAATAAACAGGGGACTGGAGACCCATACTGGATTTCAGCTACTTAAACAAGTTTGTCAAGAAAACAAAATTCCGGATGGTCACACTACAGTCCATTCTACCCTTCTTGGGTCAGGACAATTGGATGTGCTCGATAGATCTTCAGGATGCGTACTACCACATCAAAATGAACCGACGCTCCAGGAGATATCTCCGCTTCAGGCTGGGAGCCAGTCACTACCAATTCAGAGCCCTGCCCTTTGGTCTCACTACAGCCCCCCGGGTGTTCACCAAATGCATGGCAGTGGTCACGGCTCACTTGAGACGCCAGGGATTCCAGGTGTTTCCATATCTGGACGATTGGCTCCTTACTGCCACCACCAGACATCAGCTTCTCCTATCCAGGGATTTCACCATTCAAACCTGTCAAGCTCTAGGCAATTCAATAAATTTCGAAAAATCTGCCTTGTCGCCTTGTCAGTCTATTACTTTTATAGGCGCCACATTGGATACACAGACCCTTTCAGCCAGACTCACAGAGCAGAGGGTGTTAGACATCCGGAACCAAGTATCCCTTCTCTTACAATTTGTCAAAGTCAAAGCCAGACTGGTATTGAAGGTACTAGGACTCATGGCAGCAGCTATTCCCCTTCTCCCCTTAGCTTGCCTTTACATGAAGATCCTCCAATGGATGCTCTTTACCCAGTGGTCCTTTCAACGACTCCCGATGTCCCATACCATACTAATAACACAAGTATGCAAGAATCAACTGTCTTGGTGGGTCACGTCACCTCAACTTCTCCAAGGAAGACCCTTCACCCCCCCCCCCAGTTGCCACGTTGGCAACAGATGCCTCCCTGATCGGGTGGGGGGGCATTATCAGGGCAGGACAGTCCAGGGCACGTGGCAACCCTTCGAGTGCCACTTGCACATAAATGTCTTAGAGATGAGAGCAGTGCTTTTAGCGTTGCAAGCCTTTCACGACTCTCTTCCCAAAGGGACTATTGCAATTCAAACGGACAACATGTCCGTGGTGTGGTACATCAACAAACAAGGCGGAACCAGATCATACCCTTTATGTTGAGAAGCACTCAGACTTTGGCAATGGGCGATCTCTTCTCAGCGTTTTCTGATAGCAACGCATATTCCCGGGAAATCCAACATCATTGCAGACAAGTTGAGCAGAGCAATTCTCATGCCACACGAGTGGTCTCTAAAGAAATCAGTTTTAGAAGAAGTATTCCTAAGATGGGGCCAACCTTGCTGCAATCTTTTTGCTACTCCCCAAAACAGCAAGTGTCAAGACTTCTTCACTCTCTTCCCGTTACCAGGCCATCCCACCAGAGACGCTCTAGTCCACGATTGGCCCCGGGGACTTCTGTATGCCTTTCCCCCCTTTCCACTGATACCTCAACTAATTCAGAAAGCCATCGCCTTGAGAGTGACAATGATCCTCATTGCCCCTTACTGGTCTCGACAGATATGGTTCCTCTTTCTTCATCGTTACCTTTTGGAGCAGCCTTGGCATCTGGACCCAGTACCAGATCTGATTACCCATCAATCGGGTTAGCTGCACCAATCTCTGTCTTCTCTAAACCTCACAGCGTGGTTTCTCCAATTCCAACCTTAGCCAGGCTTCCCTCAATATCTCGCTCGGTCCGAGATATCTTGATAGCCTGTCATAAATCCTCTACCCGGAAGATTTATACTAGCAAATGGAAACGTTTTTCCCTTTGGTCATCATCGAAAAACATAGATCCCTTTACTGCACCTATCCAGTCTATTTTAGACTTTCTAGCAGAACTCTTTCATTTAGGATCTTCTGCATCAACCATTAGAGTTCAATTGGCTGCCATATCAAATTTTCATGTTGGTGTATCAGAATCCAGCATCATGGCTCACAAACTCTGTAAAGCCTTCTTAAGAGGTGTATTTCTTCTCAAACCTCCAATCAAAGACCCTCCGCCTCAATGGGATATGAACTTGGTTCTGGCATCTCTAATTCTTCCCCCCTTCGAACCAGCGGCTTCATGTTCTCTGAAATTGCTTTCTTGGAAGACACTTTTTCTGGTAGCTATAACTTCAGCGAAAAGAGTATCTGAACTCCATGCTCTATGCAGTCGTCCTCCTTACTTAGTTTTTCACAAAGACAGGGTATCCCTCCGGACTAATCCATCCTTTTTACCTAAAATTTCTTCTCAAATTAACCTAAACCAAATTATTGATCTCCCCGTTTTTTTCCCTAACTATTCAAATAGGTCAGAGCAAAAGCTGCATTTTTTGGATGTTAATCACCAACTGAGATATTACTTAGACAGGACTAAACAACTCAGGAAATCTGAGCAATTGTTTCTATCATATGCAGAAGGTAGATTGGGCCTTCCAGTCACTAAAGTATCTCTTTCTAGATGGCTCACGTCTACAATTACTTTCATCTATGAGATCAGACATCAAAAACTACCCTCAAGACCTAGAGCTCATTCAACTAGGGCATTAGCTACATCCATAGCCTTTCAGGACAGGTTGCCAATAGATTCAATTTGTGCAGCAGCCACCTGGGCTTCTCCTCATACATTCATTTCACATTACAAATTGGACATGGTTTCCAGAAGCCGTGCCAATTTTGGTTCCACTGTTCTCAAGAGTCTGTTCCGATAGGCCACCCGGGATAAGGTGCTAGGGACGCGGTCCCATCCAGCAAGAATGAAGGCGAGATTGACAATTTAAAATTAAGAAGTTATGTACCTACCATAACGTTCCATGTTAGTTGTCTTCTTCTTGCCTTCTTTCTTGCGTCCCTCCCTCCTTCCCCCAAGCCTGGACAGACCGACCTGAATTCTTTTGTGTTTCTTCTTCTGAAATTTGTTACTCCCACTTTTCTCCCACCTCTTCTATCTTTACTGATGTCTGCCTTTTCTTACGCAGACTGTTTGAGGTGGGTTACCCTACTCCATTCTTTGGAGACTAGGATTGCTTGGTATAGCTATCAAACGAGATCTGAGTAGTTACCGCCTAGCATTGTGGGATATAGGGGAGCCTCGAGCCGGTGGAATTAGCTCTCGAGCTTTAGTATTGGCCGAGTTGGAGCCGAGGATCAGCTCCGAACCCATCCAGCAAGAAAGAAGGCGAGAAGAAGACAACTAACATGGAACGTTATGGTAGGTACATAACTTCTTATTTGTGAGCTTGTATGCTAGATCTGCTTAAAGAGTCTGCCACTAGTTTGTGCTCCAAGGGAATGTAAACAGCCTGAAGAGTCACTTGATTTTGCACAGCTGGATTCCAGACCTGAAGAGGTAGCCTGCAGAGAAGGTAGGACCTTATACCCCCTTGCTTGTTGACATACCACATCACTGTGGTATTGTGTGTGAAAAAAATTCAGGGGCCCTGGATGAAAAAGGGAATGAAAAGCCTGAAGAGCTAGAAGCAGAGCTCTCTTCTCTTTTATATTGATGTGGTCTGACTTCTGATGAAGAGGCCAGAGACCCCGAACTTTGAGAGAGGAGGCCCACCATCCCCTATCTGAAGTATTTGTAAAGAGCTCTTGAGTCAGGGCTGGAACCTAGAAAGGAAGCCCTGGGTTGATAGAAAGCTGAGGAAGCCACAACTGAAGCTTGAGCTTGAGACAAGGGAGGATGGGAGCTGGGACATCCAGGAGGTGGCAATGTTGAAGTCACACTAAATTGAGGTACCACTGAAGCTGAATCATATGGAGCCTGGCCAGAGGAAGCATGGGAATGGTGGACAGCGGGAACCAGAGGGCCCTGAGAAAATCCCTGGCCATGATTGACTTCAGAGGAAAAAGAGACTGGAAAAAGACAGTAAGAGACAGTGCCTTGGGGGTTGGCAGAGATGCCAGCATGGGGATGGTCTGGATCCTACAACTAAGAAAAACATGATCTTGAGAAGGAGTCAGAGCTGGTATTTGAATATTTATGGTAATCCCCAGACTCTGCAACAGGAAAATAATAAACTGGAAATCCTGAAGCCGAGCCTGAGAGGAAGAAGTCTGAAGGAGCAGATCATCCAGCTAAGGAGAGATCTGAACTCTTTTCAGCCTGCAGAAAGCAATGATAGGAGCGAGACATTTGGTGAATTCCCTTGGGGCAGTAGAGAGGCCAGAGGGCAAAACAGAGAACTGAAAATGCAAGGGAGAAACATTAAAAAAAATTCTGAAAAGGGGGTGGATGGGGATATGAAAGTAGGCATCCTTGAGATCCGGGGAGACCAAAAAAGCCTGGGGAGGAAGAAGATGATGAAAGAAGGTTTGAAAAGACATCTAAAAAGAAGGAATCTTGAAAAAGATGTTGAGTTGGGAAAGATCTAGAATTGCTGTCTAGGTGCCCTCCTTCCTAGGAACTAGAAACATTCTAGACTAAAACTCCTTCCCTTCCTGGGCCAGGGGTACAGCTTGAATGGTGCCTGGGAGAGAAAGAATTAAGTGCCTCTGGGGGAAAAAGGAAGCTGTTCCTGAGGAGGTTGAGGGATGCCTAAAAAGGGAGGAAGGGATTTCCAAACTGTGAAATACCCCTGGTGGTAATAGACTGAACCCAAGAGTCTGTGATTCTCATCTAGTTTGGAAGAGACAGGGAAAGATGAAGGGATAAATAAGGGGACCTGGCTGAAGGAAAAGGGAAGCAAATTTTCAAGTAGAATCCAAATTGGCCTGAAAGGAAGATTTCTGGGATGTAGCAGTTTGCGAGACTTAGCAGAAGGCATACGTCTAGAACATGTTTTACCTTTAGGGGGGGTGAGACTGCCTGTGAACACCAACAGATTTGGAAGGATAATTCCTTTGAAACTTATTTTTGTTTCTATTATTCCTATGTTTCAACTCCTGTAAGGCCTTGCCCTTGTCCTGAAGAGACTTGAAAAGTTCATCAGCAGCAGAACCAAAGAGATTTTTATTGTTCAAAGGAGCATCCAACAATTTGACCTTAATGTCATCAGGAAGAGCCTGAAGATGAAACCATGAATAACGCCTCATAGCATAACCAAGTCCAGCAGTCCTGGAGGAAACATCAGCTGCATCATAGCTGCACTTAATAGCATGTCGGGCAGCTTGAGAAGTGGAACCCAACAGGGATAGGGCAGAGACCTTCCCCTCATAGTAAGATCAGTAATAACCTGAGAGACCTGAGAAAGGAGGGCCAAGACATACTTAGTCATATGAGTCTGTTAGTTAATGGCCTTAAAAGATAAGGTGGCAGCAGCACAAACCCTCTTGCCTAGCCTCTCCACAGCCTTATTTTCCTTATCAGAAGGAAGTGACTTGGTAGAGAGCAAAAGCTTGGAGGGCTTGTCCAAAGATACAGATTCTACAGAAGGATCAGCAAAAGGGCATGTATACAAAAAATTACATTCATCAGGCACCTTGTAAAATATGTCTGGTTTATTGAAAGCAGAGGGTTGAGAATCAGGGGCCACTGAAGCTGCTGAAAATGTATCTAGGAGGGGAACCAAAGCAAGGGGAACAGCAGAATATTTATGAGGCTATATCTGAAGGGAGCTCATAATCCTTTTTTGTACATTTGAAACTTGAAAACAATCCCACTTAAAGAATTGTATCATATGGGTAACAGTATCCTTTAAAGAGAGTTTCTCTAAAGGAGAATCTGGACTAATAGAATCGTCTTCCTCTTTACCATAATCCAAGGAGAAGAAATTTGAGAAGAGTAGGGTAAGGACTCTTCCCCAGTGTCCTGATCTTCATCAGAAGAATCCAGTTCCCTAGGTCTTTTAAGAGGAGTGGAAGGCCAGAGAGGAGTAGATACAAGCACCTCCTGAGGAGGCTTTAAAGCCATCAAAGTAGAACCAACCCTGAGTAATTTCTGCCATTCATGTGGGGGAACTTTAGCTGCAGGAGTAGTATGCTTGGTTTTCTCTTTCTTTTTGTGTGGGATGTCTGCATGAAACTTCCTAGGGAGATCAGACCCTTGGCGACATTCAAATGTAGTAGAGATCTCCTTCCTCACAAAAGTCTGCAGAATCCCCCTCAGTCCCTTGTATATAATCAGCTGAGGTTCCACCTCACCATCTGTAGCAGACCTTTGTAAAGCCTCCAAGGATGTGCGAGAAGTTGGACCCATGCCAGCCTCTGTTGGGGTCCTAGCAGAGGAATCTGAAGCAAGAATTGGGTGATTTTTCTGGACTTTTACCAGCTTCAAGAGAGAGATCTGGGGGAGGCTGGACAGCAGCCATATCCGACTGAAGTTTCTTGACAAATGACTGACCCTCGGGATGGGAAGACTCCGCCATTGTACCTTGAGCCATCAGCTTGAGATGTTGGTTTTCCAAATAGATAAGGAGGAGAGATGACTACATAGGGGATTTAGGGACAAAAGCTTGACAGATAGAACACTGTATGTGGTCGTGAGAAGCACCCAAACAAAAAAGGCACTGGTTGTGATGGTCTTTATGGAGTGTGTGCCTCCTACACTAACATTTTCCCTTTCTGGATGACATGAAACCAGACAGTAGTAAATCAAAAGAAGATAAGTTAAGAAATTACTTACAGTTTCAGAGCAGTCCTTGGTCAATTGTGATTGTTTCCTTAAACACAAACTTGTCTTTGCTTTGGCTCATTAGCAGCAGTACAAAGAACTGCCTGCTCACACCCTTGTTCTCCCCTCCCCCTTCCCTGTTTATTACCTTAAGACAATCCCAAAGTTAATAAATATTACCTGTGGCAGGCACCATTTTTAAAACCACAACCACCCTTGTCACTATCATATGTTCATTTATCAGTTAACTCTGTTACCTGATTGTTTCCAGCCCCCTCATAAGAGCAACTAACAGGGTCTCTGCCAGCTTCGCTCCCCACTCTGCCCCCTATTCTCTCCCGCCCCCAGTGGTCCCACCTTTATTACACTCACAAACCCCTCCCATCTTTCCAATAGCCAACCACAGCGCTAACCCAACACTACCTCCTCCATCTTCCCACTACTGTCACACCTCCTCATCTAACATGTACAAGCATACCTTACCTATGCATGCTGCATGCACTCTCCTTGCATATCTTACATCCTACCAAAGCTCCATCATTCCCCCACTCAACCACTACCACTGTACTACTACTCACACCACCACTCATGTCTCACCCTCACTTAGCTCCCCTCCCACCATCTCAAGAACCATCCCTATGCACCCCCCACATATTCTACCAGCTATATTACTCAAACATAAAGCATCCCTACAACTTAACATAGTAACCCTCTCACCATACCTATTACCCACAGAGCACAATCATAAAGTGTCCCTTATAAACAAACACATTCAAAAACTAGAAAACTAATAACCTCATGCATATCAAAACTAGCCCTAAGTGGAGACATCCACCCCAACCTTGACCATACCATCTCCAACCCCAATCTTCATAATCAGACTAGAAACCACAACTTCTCCCATATTACAGTCAATAGAAAGTCAAGTGACTTCCTTCTGCTAAGCCTAAATATTAGAAGTATATCCAACAAAGTCCATGAACTCCATGCCACCACAGACTTGTACTCCCCAGATATAGTCATCCTGACAGAAACCTCACATTACCAGTGAGCAAATACTCCCTACAGGTTATGGCATACTAAGAGTAGACCGGCTAAACAAGAAAGGAGGTGGTGTAGCTGTAATATTTAAACAGCATCTAAACATCCAGATCTTAAAATCATCAGCTTCACAAATAGGCAATGAAGAAATAATATATACCAACCTCAAAATAAACCAAAACAAAACCATCAACATAATTGGATGCTATTTCCCACCTGGCCATAACATCTCTCCACTAGAAAACCTCCTCAGCTGGTCTAGCCACCATCTCCCCCAAGAAACTATCATTTTAGGTGACTTCAATATTGACTGGCAGTCCTGTTCTGGCAACCATCCAACCCATCATGTAAACCTTCATGGCTTCACCCAACTAGTCCAGTTGCCAACCAGGATAAATAAAAACTCCAGCAAGCACACTACCCTGGATTGGATACTAGTCAGTAAGAGCCCCCAGTCATATATAACAGGCTGCTTATCAGATAGCCTCAGTGGTCACTCCCCAACATTCCTACTCAAAAAATACCTATACCAAGCTAAACCTGTCATCTACCATCAAATACATAAAAAACTAAACTTTAACCCACTCAAATTCATCTCATCCCTCAAAGAATGTAACTGGCATCCTCTAAAGTACCTCAGTCTTGATGACGCAGTTGAATTTTTTAATACTACCTTCCTGAGCATCCTTAATTACCATGCCCCCATAAGACTTTCCAGAAACAAAGCACAACCTTCCCCATGGCTACAGAAAACCACTAAGTCAGAAATGAAAAACAGGGATAAAGCTTGGGAGCACTGGCGCAAAACCAAAACCCCCTCAACTAGACAGAAATTCCTAGAACTATGCAATAGAGTCAAAAAGCTAATAAAACAGGACAAATTCCAGTACTACCAGTCTGCCCTAGACTCCTCCCAACACAGCCCCAAACAATTCTGGTCCTCCATAAACTCCATCCTTCACCCAGGTAAAGTCAGTACCCCTCCTCCTAACATCCCTCACTCCTCAGAAAATATTGCTACCTCATTCAACACACACTTCACACAAACCATACTATCACTAGCTAAACAACACAACCCCCTCCCCTCCAACCCACACCTTCAACTAGTAATCTCCCCACTGCCTTCTCTTTTTCTCCTGTACCTACCTCCAACATAAAAAAAACTCTTAACTAAACTTAAGCCCACCAAATTAGCAGCAGGCAACCTCCCAAGTGAATACCTACAAATCGCAGCTGATGCTCTGGCCTACCCAGTATCCATCTTGATTAACCGATCTCTGTCAGAAAGTTACGTTCCCACACTGTGGAAAGTATCACATATAATTCCCCTCCACAAAGGCGGACCCTCCACAGAACTAACCAATTACCGCCCCATAACTATTCTCTCTCCACTCTCGAAAATACTAGAGAGATGCATACACTCTCAGGTCTCAGACTACCTCCTTACTAACAACCTACTTTCCAATACTCAGCATGGTTTCCGACCAAACCATAACACCACCACTGCCTTACTCTCCTTTACTAACACTATCCTTCAGCATAAAAACAAAGGCTATCTCTCCTCTGCTACTTTCCTAGACCTATCTACAGCATTTGACATGGTCCCACACAAACAATTTATCTCTGTCCTCAATAACCTATCCTTCTGTCAGTCAGTCACCAACTGGTTTCAGAGTTATCTGTCTGACCGTCAACAATCCGTTATATGGCAGAATGACACATCTCCCCAACCACCTGTCTCTATAGGGGTTCCCCAAGGATCCATCCTTGGAACCCTACTCTTCTCTGTTTTCACCAATAATCTAGCCTCTGCCACCAAACATGGCACACTTATCCAATACGCAGATGACTCAGCCATCATCTGCTCAGCCCAGTCCCTACCCAAACTGCAAAAAGTCACACAGGAAGCCTTTGCCGCTGTTGAAACTTGGTTATCCGATGCCCGATTAATACTCAACCCAAACAAAACTAAACTACTCATCTTCCAACCCACCAAACATACTCAAAACAACTCTCACTTTAACATCACAGCAGAAGACAACACCACTATATACCCAACTGAACACAACAAATTGCTAGGAGTGGAAATAGACAATAAACTAAAATTTGATATTCACATATCCATGACCATAAAAAAAGTCCAAAAAAACTAGGAGCGTTATAGAGAAATAAGTAACTTCTCACCAAAGCAGCAAAGATTTCAATAGCAAATTCCCAACTTATCTCCACCCTACTTTATGCCTCTCCAATATATACCAACCTAAGGCAATGCGATCTAAACAAGCTAGAGATCTGCTACAACAAAATCACCAAATTCGCCAAAGGGGCATCCTACCGTAGTCACCACTGTCTTTCACTTGCTGAACTGGGCTGGCTTGAACTCCCTCACCTCCTTCAATGGTATCAACTCTCACTCGCCCACAAACTAGTAAACCATCCACTAAATGTCCCATCCCTCCAGAATCTACTCTAACCCTATCGCACCACCAGACCACTAAGATCCAGCAACAAAAAACACTTGCAGATCACTAAAGCCAATAACTCTGCTGGTGAAGCACTATTCTCTTGCACCATAGCCAAGTTATGGAACTCCCTCCCACCCACAATTACCTCCATACCATCATGCACCCACTTCAAAACTTTACTAAAAGCGCACCTAAAAACATGCTGGCTATGCCCTTGCAACTCCCACTCTAATATCACCCACCCCATCCAACCACTACCTTTCTTTCCACTCCACTAACTACCTTGATAAAAACAAGCTCACATGCTCATAAGCCTAGTACTTATTATACAGCAAGAACTTCTTATTGTAACATTTGTTAATGTCTGTTATGTACTTCACGGATAAAGATTCTAGTTGTCTACTGATGTACTATGTTCTTCATCTGTAAATATGTTGTAAGTAATTGCTATGTTAAATTGTTAATCACTATGTAATCCAGTGTAACTACTGTCTGTTTATTTTAACTGCGGAGCTTTTCTCCCCGGGCCTCCGCTGAAAATGGACCTACATCCAGTCGGACACTCCCGGTTAACAAATGTAAATAAAATAAATAAAAATAAGGAGGAACCCCAATGGGGCACATCTCAAAAAATGGCTTGGTGACCAGCACAGAAGAAAGGTGTTTAGACAGATGTTCATTGATTGCATTCAGACTGGCAGCAAATAATTTCTGAATGTGTGTACTGTATGCCACCTTTATGCCCTATGCCTTGTGCAGGGACCATAGGTGTGATGTGCAGCACCTGTAAGTACTAAGGCTTTGGTATACTGGCCGGATGCTGGGCTATCCTTGGCAGGAGATCCATTCTGTTAGGAATACTGCAACAGTGGTATGAAAATACATCAAATGTCTCTTAATACCAAAACCTGGCAAAGCAATGGATGGCACAGGATGAAATTAAAGAGAATGTGCCACAGGTAGATGCTATAGAACTTTCTAAAGAATGCCCGTAGGAAATGGAAAACAAAAAATGTGCTCTTAGTTTAGAAGAAAATTAGTTAAAAGAAGAGTTACTTGATTTAATAGATGTAGACATATTAAGATCCATGAAAGAAATAGACAGCAGAAGGTCAATAAAACTCAAAAAATCAGAAGTTTGATAAAACAAGTGAACACAGTAATTAAGACTGTCCATAGAGATCCATGTGATATAACAGAAGTAAACAGGATATATTGCTGTGCAGCTAAATTAATAACTGATAGCGTTCTACCACAAGAACACAGGGTAGCGAGAGAAAGGAAGGGGAGAAATTGAATACCATCATTGAAGTATAGAACAGAGGAAACTAAAGCAGTTAAAACAAGAAGTGTCACTGTTAGAGGAATATAGAAGGAACATATCAACAAAAATACTAAGAAAGATAGACGTGATAAAAACAATGCACACTATTAGAAAAGTTCAGGATCTATCATGCACTATTGCAAATAAACTAAAAATCTCAGCACAGGCAGAAAATCTAAGATGATACACAGAAAAATATAAAGGAAAAGTACAAGATAAGCAATTTATTGATGACCAAGAAAAAAAGTTTTATAGAGAATTAGGAAACAAGGTAAAAGGAATTGAAAGACTACCAAAATAAGAAGAAATAGATACATTTTGGAGAAGTATCTATGAAGATCTTGTGGAACATAAAGATGCTAGATGGACAGAAGAAGTAAAAGAAAGAATAAAAACTTTAAAGGCACAGGATATGAAATGGGATGAAGTAACAGCCAGAGAGATAGTGAAACACAATTGAGAAAAGCCTCTAATTGGAAAACTCCAAGCCCAGATAACGTACCTAACTTTTGGCTAAAAGTATTAACATCTTTGCACGAAGATTCAGCCATGAGTAAGAACTATTTATATGCGCACGCAGAACAGACATCAACCTGGCTAATGGGAAAAACAATGCCCCTACTTAAGAGTGAACTTGCAAGCTACCCTAAAAATTATAGACCAATAACTTGCCTTCTCACAACGTCTGAACTGTACACAGGAATTGATGCTGACAGAGTTTATAGTCATTTAGAAGGAAACTCAATTATGGCAGTAGAACAAAAGGGCAATAAAAGAAAGTTATATGGAACTAAGGATCATTTTCTGTTAAAGTCATAGTTGAGAACTGTAAAAAGGGGAAGAATCTAAGTGAGGCATGGATTGACTACAAAAAAGCATTTGATAGTATCCCACATTCATGGATAAGAATGCTTAAAAATGTGTAAGATACACTCTACACTGATCAACTACATTACAGTGACTATGAAACAGTGGCAATTAAGCCATGATAAAGGACAAATTATTATCCCAAGGATAAAAATTCAAAGGGGATATTCCAGGGTGACATTCTGTCACCACTGCTATTCTGCCTTGCCCTTAACCCATTAAGCTGTCTACTTAACAGCTTAGGCCATGGATATTATTTGTCTCCTAGAAAACAACAGTTTAAAGACTTCTCATCTTGTCTTTGTCGATGATTTAAAACTGTATAGCTCATCTGATGAGGAACTGAAAGCATAACTGCAAGTTGTAAAAACTTGTTCAGATTATATAAGAATGTCATTTGGCCTTGATAAATGTGCAAAATCAACATTTAAAGCAGGAAAACTGCAGCACCAGGAAAACTTCAGTTTGGGACAAGAATGTGAATTAAAAGAACTTGAGCAAGAGGGAGTGTATAAATATTTGGGAATTGATGAAGGGTCAACAGTAAAGAATGAACAAATGTGAATAAAACTTAGTAAGGGATGCTTTAGAAGACTTAAATTAATCCTGAAAACAGCGTTGACCTCGAGGAACACAATCCAAGCTATAAATCAATTTGCTCTTCCTGTCCTAACTTACAGTTTTGGAGTGATTGACTGGCCCCAAAACGTGTTGGATAGATTAGACAGGAAACAAGAAGGATGTATCATGCTCACCAAATGATTATAAAAATCAGTGCATACCAAGATTATATATTCCCCATTCTGAAGGAGGGATGCGCCTCCTTGAAATTGATTACATGTACAGCTCTGCAGTCATGGGACTCCACACACATCTGCTGACCTCACAAGACCTAAATGTAGTGAAAGTTTTGAAACATGAGGAGAATAAATCTAAGATGAATTCTCTGCTTAATCTAGCAGAAGCATATCGGCGTCAAGCAGGAGTGGAAATCAAACCAGACGTAGATACAATTCAAGCAGCAACTGAATGTGCCAAAAAACGAAAGAAAGAATATAAGGTGAAGGACCAGATGAGAAGGCAAGAAATGTGGAAAATGCATAAATATTGCTGTAAGTATAGAAAACTTCTGGAAGAACTTTGTGTTGATCAGGAACGAACGCAGGAGTGGTTAAGGAGAGGCAAATACAAACCAAGAGATGAAAGGTTAATATTGGCGGCCCAAGATAGTGGGCTGCATACAAATTGGTTTACAAAGTCCATTGGACATGTGGGAGAAACAGACAAATGTAGGTTTTGTAAAACTGAATTGGAAACACACCATGCTGCTGGTTGTGGCATACTAACAGAAGGACTGTATACTGAAAAGCATAATAATGTGGCAAGGTTGTTGCACTGGGTATTGTGCAAACATTATGGTATTAATTTCAATTTCAACAATTGGCTAAGCTTCTGGTGTCATTCAAAGGGGATCCAGTGTCTGTCAGCCTGAGGCGACATGCTCAACAAGCTGCATTGCTTCACAAAAGACAGCTTGTACCTGTCACCCTTAGGCTTTTGAATACTGACCAAGGCTCTTGCTGCCCCCATAGTGCCTTTTTTAGGCAAGGCTCAAAAGTCAAACTCACCTCCGTAAACAGCACAATTAACAAAAAAAATGATGGTTATGTTACTCAACGCCAGGAGTTTAAATCTCAAAATGCACGTGTTCAAAGTACTCCTCAGCATCCACATCTGTGCAGTAACTGAAACCTGGTTCAAGGCTCCAAAGAGCACCCCAGCACTACCGGGCTACAACTCATACCACATGTTTCGGCCACAGAACACGGACCGAAACACAAAAGGAGGGGGTGTATCCATATTCATCAAGGGTACCTTCACCTCCAGGTTAGTGGCGCAGCATGATACCTCTGAGATCATCCATGTGCAACTAACATTGAGCAAATCTGCAATGCAAAGTGTGGACTGCTAGAGATCAGCCTCCATGACCCAGGACCACCACTCCACCTTTCTGGAGACACTGGAAAACATGAAGGTCCTACCAAACACCCTGATATTGGGTGATTTCAATTACCCTTCCATTCACTGGGAAAACTACTAGAGTACAAACTCCCAGGCCCAGCGGTTCCTGGAATTCATCAACTCAAACGCCCTGGATCAGCTGGCAAACTCCCCTACCAGAGGTGAAAACATATTGGACCTGGTCATCACCACCATGGGTGACAGGTGTTCCACACCGGAGGTCAACCTGTCACTGGTTAGATCAGACCATAAACTAATCACTCTGGATGTCCACACCCCACCACGACCCCCAACTAAGGAAACCACAGTAAAAAAAACTTTTCTAAAGCAAACTTCACCTTACTTAAGACAGAGGTGGTAAGTTTCACAGCCCCCACGCTAAAGGATAACGCTGCCCAAGATGCAGAAACCTTTACAAATGCACTCTATGAGCACCTACAAGGATGCATGGATTGTGCCATCCCTAGCAAAACCAAGACTCACTCCTCTAAGAGAAGGAAACCAGTTTGGTGGACCCCTGCCATAAACAGGCTATACAATAGAAGGAGGAAACTAGTTCAGAAAAAAAGCAAATCCCAAGAAGGAAAGACATCCCTGATTAGTATCCATAAGAAACTAAGGTTCCTCATGAAATCATCCAAGGCTAACTCCGAAAGAATAATAGCCAAGGATTCAAAAGATAAACACAAAGCCTTCTTTAGCTATGTTAAGAATCTAAGTGGCAACTCGCAGATATGCACTGAACTAGTGCAAAATAGCACAAAATATACTGAAACTACTGATATTGCCAACATCCTGGCAGATAGATTCAGTGCAAACTTCTCCCCCCTCTCACCTCCAAAAGGGCCCACAACAATACCGGAAAAGTGTAGTGTCCCAAAAATCACAGATGCACAGGTGAAAACAGCCCTTTCAAAAGTCAAGAACACAGCGTCAATGGGACCAGATGGTGTCCCAGGATGCGTCTTGCACAAACTATCGAACAAATTACCCCCCCCCCCCCCACCTAAACACGCTGTTCAACCTCAGCCTCTCCACAGGCTACTTGCCCATAGAATGGCACACAGCAATGGTTATTCCTCTCCACAAAGGAGGGGTCACAACTGACCCTGGTAACTATCGCCCCATAAGCCTGACTAGCCTGGTCTGCAAGGCTATGGAGCGCATCATCATGGAACTCATTAACAAAGACATTGGGAACCTCCAAACACTTGACCTGACCCAATTTGGCTTTAAGTGCAGATCATGCCTACTAAACCTGCTTGTTTTCTTCAAGGCAGTCACCAAGGCCATAGACGAGGGAAAGGTGGTTCACACAGCCTACCTTGACCTCGCCAAGGCTTTCGACACCATTCCCCATTCAGGTATTACAGAAAAACTCACCAGCCTGAACATAAACCCCCTACATTATGAGATGGGTTGCCAACTGGCTTACAGGCAGAACTCACGCAGTAAGAATAGCGGGCTCCAGGTCCGACTCTAAACCAGTCACAAGTGGTGTCCCACAAGGCTCAGTCCTGGGACCCCTACTGTTCTGCATATACTTCTCAGAAGTACAGGCAAACACAGGAGGACTATGGCTAACCAAGTTCACTGATGACTGCAAACTGGGAGCCATAATTGACTCTCTGGCTGACACGGACATCATCCAAAAGGGCCTTACTGAGACAGACACCTGGTGTCAAAGTCATGGCCTCAAGCAAAATGCCAAAAAATGCATAGTCATCCCGTTTGGGAAAAACAAAACACCCACGAATTACCACATAGGTGGCAGCCCCCTTAATATAGAAAAGGTTATAAGAGATCTGGGGACCCAGGTAGATAGTAATCTCTCCTTTGACAATCATATTGCCAAAGTAGTTAGGAAATCCTTCTATGTGGCCCATCTAATTGCTAAAGGGTTCACTTCTAGAAATAAAGAGGTTATAGTGCCCCTCTACTCGTCACTCATTAGACCCATCATAGAGTACAATGCGATTACTGGCCTCAAACATATGTTCTATGCAGCCCGACTGAAAAAACTCTGGCTGTACTCAGTGGCATATCGCTTACTCAGAGGTGATCTTTGCCTGACTTACAAAGCCATGTCCAACTCAGAATTGATGGATATGCTCCACCAAGTCATTGCGAGCCACTCGCTCTGGTGAGCTAAACCTCACCACAACAATAAATAGAACACGCGGGAGGGATAGATTCCTGTCACAGAGACCCCGTGCTTTGGAACAAAATTCCAGACTACATTAGGCAGAGCCCCTCACTAACACTCTTCAAGAGAAACCTTGACGAGTGGATGGGTAACAGAAAATACACCCCTGGGATCACTTCATTGGCTCTGCTTGACAGAGGATAAGTTAATTAAACAATGGGGTGGCGAAAGCTGACACACTCTGGCTAGGCTTATAAATGCCCTCGGGCAGATAGCCTAGTACCTACCTGTGAACCTGTAAAGTAGTTGAAAAACAATGGAAACATGAGCTACAAAGCATCATAGAAAATGATGGTTTACATCACATGGGATCATCCATTACCAATGGTTCAAAAGATAGATGCTAGAAACCTAGACATAGTGGTCCATGAAAAGTAGCATTGATCATTGAAATCACCACACCCACTGACTACAGTGTCTTGCGTACAGAGAGACACAAAGTCATAAAATATCAGGATCTGCAGGCAGAAACGAGGGCAATGTGGAAGAAAGATACCAAGACAGTTCCAGTAGTCATTAGAGCAACGAGTCTTATAAAAAAGAATCTACAATCGTATTTAGATATGTTACAATACGTGTAGCCCCATACAAATTGCAGAAGGAGTAATTTCTGGGCACATTGCGGGTGCTGCAAGGAACACATTTGGCTGACATCAAAGATTGAAACAATACCAGTTTCATTAACTTTAATCGTACTTTGACTTAGGAATGGGATCCATTCCTGTTATGGTATTAGAAACCCAAAAGACTTGGATAAATGAAAAAAAGAGAGAGAGATTTTGCATACAGATATGAAAAGGCTAACTCTCACATTTTTCTTCAATTTCAAAAATTGACCCTGCAAATTTACTTACTCTTGCTGCTTCTGTCATTTCTGACAAACCACCTGTACCTCTAGGGACTCCTCCTTTTCAAACAGAGGGACTGTTGGACAGATATAAGAAGGTATATACTTAGAAGGTATATACTTAAAGCGCTTGCGAATTCAGAGCCAGTACATATTGCTCATGAACAATATGTCAGATTCTAAGGTCAGAGATGCTTCTGTTATGGTTGTTATACAATATCTATCCCATTGTAGCTAATTGCTGACAGTGATGTGAAAATTCAGATCCTTTTCACTCAACTGTCTCATCCGACTGTTGGGACTTTAAACTGCTTGTCCATACCAGCTTGGCTAGTGCTCCATCTTCAATGATCTCAACTCTTTCCCTCCCACAGTGCTCCTACCCTCTATAGATCAGCTTCTTTGCCACCAAGAAAGCAGGGGACCAGGGTAAGTTCTGGGAAAGACAAGAGAGCAACAACAAAAACGTAAGTCTTAAGGAAGAATCCACAGTAGTACACTTGGCATGTAACAATATTAACATATCAGACTGATAATGAATGTAATCAGTGGTTCAGGGTCGTACTGCCTGTAGTTGAAGTTAACTATTGGTAGTAAAGCAGGTGGGTCCTAGTATGGAAGACTATGGCATATTAATGTGAAGCATGTATAATGTAGTGCTTTTATGTGTTGGTTCAGTAGTACTATTTTGTAATAAAGGTTTCTTTAGAATAAAAAAAAAAAAAAAAAGGAAATTTGACAAAGAGGCTTAGTTATTGGCGCCCAAAGCTTCAAAGATGGATTTCCCCTGAGGGTCTGGCCCAGAACCACCTTCTTTAGCTCCAGTCCCCTCAGAATCCTTTCTGATTGGGAGGGTGGCCTAATGGTTAAGGTGTTTGCCTTACAAACACAAGGTGCAGGGTTTGAGTCTCACAAGGAATAATTGGCTAGGCTTAAAATGGCTCGCAAGGGCAGTTCGCTTACTACTAATCTATGAACCTATAAACCTATGATTACAGATGAGATGGCAAATAAGAAAACCTGCGTCAAAGCAGGAGCATTCCCAGATCCCATCCCACCCTCCTTTCGTTTTTTTGGTCAAATCATTTAGGTCTGTTAGCAGTGCTTCTGACTTAGATCTGGATCACGTGATGTGGCCCTTTTTGAGGATGCAAACAGACATGGACATCATTCCTCCCCACTTGACCCCAGGGGTGAAGAGAACAGGTCCTATTTCTGATAACCTTCTCTGTCCCACATCTCGTAGCTGGTGTCTGTGTCTTTGGTGCTGACTGGTGCCAGAGGCTCTGGATCCATCCAACTCACTCCCAGATTTCTGGAGCTGAGAAGAACTCGGGGTCATCGACTCAAAGCTGAGTGCACCATGGTATCCTATGAGTTGCCTTTGGTGACTCTGTGCTTGGATTCAGGGTCCTTGTCCTTTGAGGCATCAGGAACTGTGTCTTGCTTGAAGCCTTCTACTTTGTTGGGGTCAGAGCTCTTCTCTTTGGCCAGAGCCATTCCTTTTGTGGTTGGGATGGTGTCTGGGCCAGAGGTAGGGGGTCCTCATTATCTTGCAGATATCAGATCCACTTGAGGTCATGGAGAATATGATGTCATCTCCTTTGCATGTGATCATCAGATTCCACAGTTCTTGGTTCCAACCTTGGAATGATCATGGTGCAGTCAGTTCTGTTTTGTCAAAGGGAGAATGAGTGGGTGTGCTCTGTAGAACTCCAGGATGTTTACTACATGTCAGGATTTCTGCATCATTCAGAAGGTTTCTTCATTTCCAAGTAGGAGTCTGTCACTGTCAGCTCCATGCCCTGCCCTTCATTATCACCACAACCCTGTGGTGTCCAAGTGGATTGCCTCAGATGACACATGCATCCACAGGTAATAGTTGAGCCCTAAGCTTCAAACAAGTGTCCCAAATGCTGTCACACTCCTCTGAGGACTTGGATAACCCACCAACTTATATGCCAAGAAAGAGGACATGCAAAAGATTGCATCTTTGCATGTTCTCCCTGCGTTCACGTGGGTTTTCTCCGGGTACTTCTGTTTCCTCCCACATTCTAAAGACATGCTTCTGGAGCATTTCTCCCCGGGCCTCCGCAGAAAACAGGATCTGTGGAACCTAGTCGGACTTTCCCAGTCAACAAATGTTAAATAAATAAATAAATAAATAAATAAATAAAATCTGGAGTTTCTACTGGAGTCCGTTACTATGCAGGGGATTTAGATAATAGAGAGGGTTCCCCCTCAGTCTCTACCGGAGGATTTTATTTTTGGCAAAGTCCTGAAGCTCATGTGCAAGAAAAATAGCTTGCCAACTGACCCACACCCCTTGGATGAGGAAGTCTTATTTGAGGCATGTGGCTTGACACCCCCTGTGCTCTAGGTGTTTCCCCCAGCAAGACCGCCTTGTCTGTCTAGCTGTGCTGAAGTGAAGTTGAGAGCTCAACTCATGCAAGTTGGTACCAAGGAAGACTGACAAAATTTTGAGACCACCAAAGGACGTGCTGTACTAGATGAAGAGTCCTCTGTTGGATTCTGTAATTGTCTCAACCGTCACCAAGATGGAATTGGCCAAAGTTACAGCCACAGTCCATTCATCCAGCAGGGTTCCAGGGTGATGGACAGACTAGGGAAGCAGGCATACTCTTGTGTCACCT
Organism: Protopterus annectens; assembly: GCF_019279795.1. Taxonomy (NCBI): domain Eukaryota; kingdom Metazoa; phylum Chordata; order Ceratodontiformes; family Protopteridae; genus Protopterus; species Protopterus annectens. Next base: position 507,530,781 of record NC_056726.1, on the reverse strand, counting down.
TTGCATTTAGGGCCCTGAAACATGCAATACATATGAACAGACTTCAGAGGGACCTAACCTGGCAGAGGCTAGATACTCTAAAGAAGCCCCCTATGTCAGACTCAAGGAAGTAATTAGAAATGACCTTGAATTTGATGCCCAGTATTACCAACATCTTCATGCAGCTTATGCATAATGCAGCTGATGGAGCAGCATGGGCAGTGGGTTGAGGCACTTGTATAAGTCATTTTTTCTGTCTTCACTTGTGTGACTTTGTGGACAATTTCAAAGTGTCATATGATTAGCAATAATTGTTTGGCTCTACCATGAAGGGAACACATGCAGAAGTGTGAGCAGGATGGGAGTATGTTATCTTCTGTTGGAGTGAGATTTGAGAATCCCCAGGGACCATACAGTCAGGGCCAAAAAGGGCCCAGATCTCTATATTTCCAAAAATCAAAGCTTCCTTTCTTTGACTCATCATCTGACATGGTAGGCCAGGGCAGTGGCAGCCACTTTAATGGATGCAGACCCAGAAGCTGTGTCATGGTGCTTTTTCATATCACCAGCAGTCATCTCTCTGTAAGGCTTACCCGACTGTTTCCCTCTCGAGGCAATAGGGGTCACATATCCTTCTATGCTCCTGCGTGGATAGCCATTTAATGGGATTTCTAGGTGAGAGGGTTAATGTCTAGAGGCTTCTGCATACCCTTTTCCCACTTCCAAATCTTAATGGCTGCTCCCAGATATGCCACTCTATCAGTTAAAATTGGCCCAAAAGTGAGTTCAGGCATTAATAGAAAGAGAGACATCCAAAAGGTCCTACCAGGCCAGCTAGGGTCCGGTCACTATTCCACATTCTTTTTAATTCCAAAAAAAGGAGGAGGAGTTCAAGCCAGTTTTGGAACTCGTTACCTGAACATGTCTGTTTAGAAGACCCCATTCAGAATGGTCATGTTGCAGTCGATTCTGCCTTGTCTATGGGAGAATGACTGGATGCAATCTGAAGACCTCCAGGATGTTTACTATGCATCAAGATTACCCCCAATGTGCCTAAGGTTTCTTCACTTTTGAGTAGGAACCTATCACTGTGAGCTCCTGGCCCTAACCTTCAATTCTCACCACAGTTCCCCAGTGCAATGCCATTATTGCAGTTCATCTTTGACTCTAAGGGACAAGAGTGTTCCCATATTTGCGTAATTGTCTCCTGGCTGTCACGACAGTGTAATCCCTACAGAAAGCCAGGAATTACCTTCTTCGGATTTGTCTGCCCTTGGGTATTACACGCAATATTGAAAAATGTCTACTAGAACCAACTCAGTCAATAAAGTTCATTGTCTGTCATTTGGACATGATTCACTGTATATTATCATTGCCATTCCAAAGAAAGCAGGCTCTTCACAAGGCAATACAGGATCTTCTGTAATGCAACAAACCTCCAGCTTACCTGTTCCAAAGGGTCCTGGGTCTCATGACTTCTTGTATTCTGATGGTTCAGTTTGCTCGCTATAACTTGAGGGTGTTACAGTGGTGACTGGACAATCAGTGGTCTCAACTGACCCACAGTCTCAGATACCCCATCATTCTAACCAGTAGTTGCAGGAATCATCTACACTGATAAATGTCTTTCCTTATTGTCCATGCATGAAGATCATTCATTCTCCCTGCTACAGTAGTGAGTCACCATAGACACTGCCACTTGGGGGGGGGGCATTTTCAGGGAAGGATGATCCAAGGTGTTTGGAGTGCTCAGCAGGCCAGCCTTCATGTCAACATCTTAAAGATGAGGGCAGTTCTCCTAGCAATGCAGGAGCTTCAAGACATTCTCCTCCTTGTTGTGACCTCTATTTAGACTGACAACGTGACTGTGGTATGGTACATAAACAAGCAAGGAATGAACAATCCTTCTCGTTCGGTTGGAAAGCAGTAAAAGTGGGGCAATAGGCAATGCATTTGTACCACTGTCTAGTAGCAATGCATATTTTTAGGAAATCCTGCTGCATTGCAGACAGGCTTGGCAAGAAGATCCTCGTGCCTCACAAGTGGTCTCTAAATTGAAAGGTGGCTTAGTCCATTTTCACACGCTGGGGCCATCCCTGCTGTGATCTTTTAGCATTCTTGGCCAACACCAAGTGCAGCACCTACAGCTTGATCCCCCAAGATGGGCAGAGCCCTTGAGATGTGCTAGTCGAGCAGTGGTCTTCCGTGATACTGTATGCTTACTCTCCAATTCTCTTGGTTTTGAAATTTTTACAGAAAGCCTTCCAGTGCAGAGCAAAGGTTATCTTGATTGCCCCTCTCTGGCCCAGACAGAGTTGGCTCCTTCTGCTAAGGCCTCATCTGAAGAAGCCCCATTGGCTTCTGGAGCCAACTCCAGATCTTCTGTCTCACCTATATGGGAGCCCTCACCCGGATTTCTAGAATTTAAAAGTAGTCACTTGGTTTCTGCAATTCCAGTAATGGCTATGAATGCTGCTTTGTATCAAGATGTTAATATACTGTCAGTACCTCAGAAAAACTCTATTTGAAAGGTTTACCTTAGCAAATGGAAGCATTGTGTTCTCTGGGCCACATCTTGTCAGATTAGTCCTTTGGCAGCTTCAGTTTCTGATGTTTTACTGTTTTTATTGACCTTATTCCATGAAGTTGCCAGTTTCTCAATGATTAAAGTACAGCTGGCTTTCATTTCTAATTTTCTTTGTTGGTCAGATTCCTGCTTATTGACATCAAATAAACTGTGCAAGGCTTTCTTAAGAAGTGTTTTACTTTTTAAGACTGCCATTCAGGTAGCCTGCCCCTCCTTGAAACATAAATTTAGTGTTAGGCGCTCTAACCCAGTCTCCTTTTGAGCCAGCTACTTCCATATCCTTGAAATTTCTTGCATGGAAAATTATTTTCCTTGTGGCCATTACTTCACCCTGAAGAATTTCTAAACTACATGCCCTGGCTTTGTGCAGGCCATACCTAGTTTTTCACAAGGACAAAGTTTTCCCCAGTACCAACCCTTCCTTCATTCCTAAGGTGGCATACAAATCCAACTTGAACCAAACTATTAACTTTCCAATATTCTTTTCTAATTATTCCAGCAAAGGAGAATTTTCCCTTCATATCTTAGAAGTTCACTGGTATCTGAGATGTTATTTACACTACACAAAAGGACTTAGGAAGGACTCACAGTTGTTTCTTTTGCTTCAGACAGGCTGGGAAAGAAAGTGTCCAGGATAACTCTGCCCAGATGGCAGTTAAGACTGTATCACATTTGTTTACCAGTGCCCCACTGAATCACTCTCAATTAAACCAAAGGCTCATTCAACACTTTCTGTAGCTACATCTACAGCATTTTTTAGAATTCTTCCCTTGATGGTATTTGTACTGCATGAACTTAGTGAGTGTTGCATACTTTTTCCAAGGACTACAATTTGATTTCTAGAGCTAGGGGTTCCTTTGGGGCCTCCATCCTCAAAGGGCTGATGTTCTTCGTGTTTCACTGTTGCAGTCATAACTGTGGGGTGCTCCTGCCGGCAGGCAGCCCGAGGTCGGCCAGAATCCCAAAGTCTGGGTCCGGCGTCGGCTGTATAAGCTAGTATCCTGACGTCAGTACGCCTTGGTACATAGCCCTCAGCCGACGCCATCTTCTCCAGTCTTTCTTGCCGTGCGGTGGAAAGCAGCTCGCAAAACGTTGGTTGGCAATTTTCGAACAGCGTATTTGGTTGTTGTCGGTCCGAAGTTGTTACTTCTCTTCTCAAAGCTAAGTACCCCGTTGGGGAATCTTTTTCTTGTTCCTCCGATGTCAGAAAAAGTTAATAATTGTATAGCGTGTGGGAAACAAATACCTCATAAAGATTTCCACTCTTACTGTCTACCTTGCTTAGGCCCTGACCACGACGTTTCTTGTTGTCGGTTCTGTGCCAGGTTCAACTCTCGTACTATCAAGCGCAGGTACGATTGGGCTTTAAATTATTTTGGCAGACGCTTCAATTATAGAATGTCGTCGGACACTACCAGAGTTCAAAAGAAGTGCAAAGACAAAGACAGGCCTCCGAGGTCCAAACAGGACTCGTTGCAGCTGGAGCCAGCGTCCGGTTCGGCTGTCGTCAGTGAGGCGCTTTTGCAGCCCCTGTCGTCCGCCACTTCTGAACCGATGGCCGATACGGACTCCCATGGGGAGCCATCAAGGCCCACTATTTTAACTGCTGCAGGACCTTCGGACGTCGCTCCTTCAGATGGGTCCGGAACCGCTGTGCAGGTACCCGGCTTCTGAGGGGTTTTCAGGCCTACTCACATCACTATTTCAAAGGCAAAGGCAAAGACAAAGACTCCTACTAAGTCTAAAGTTCCAGCTCAAGCTGCTTCTGAATCCACTCCCAAGACACAAAAACAATTATTGAGGATGGATGAAGATTTGCTTACAATGATTAGGGGTTCTCACCCCCCTCCTGAGAAAAGGCCTCGACAGGATGTTACTCTGGATTCCTCTGACCAGGCTTCTGTATCTTCTGTTTCTTCCTCTGATCAGGACTATTCCTTTCCCCCTTATGATGATTCGGATGCTGAGGATTCTTTGCCCTCGGCCTCTCCGCCTGAGGATTTTTCTTTTGGGGAAACCTTGCATGAGATGAGGGAACATTTTCATTGGGAAGGACAGGAATATTCTGCTTCCAAAAAGAGGCTTAGAGAATTTCTTCTTCTTCCTCAGCATAGGCCTTTAGCTATCCCTCCTGTCTTGGACATTGTAGATGATGCTTTTCTGAGGCTAATTTGAATCCTGATTCCATGCCTCCTGCTCCTTCTAAGCCTGATAGATTTTATAGGGTTCCTGACTCTCATTTATTTCTATTTAACAGCCCTTCTGCAGATCCTGAAACTATTTCTCAGGGCTCTAAGGCTGCTAGGGTTGCTACTTCTAAAAATCCTATTCCCTCTGAGAAGGATTCTCGTGCTTTAGACAGGTGGGGAAAAAGGTATATACTTCTGCTACCCTGTCTGTAAGGGCTTTAAATTGCCAGTTTCATATGTTTAAATATCAGCAATTTCTTTTGTCTGTTTTAAAGCAAAAGCTTGCTTCCCTTCCTGCTTGTGCAGAGGATAAGGAACTTCAGGATGTTTTGCATGCTACTGAACAGGTTAACAAGCATAGCTTACATTGTGGTTTTGATGCTTTGGATGCTTCTTGCAGGGCTGCTGCCTCTGGTACTGTGATTAGGAGACATGCCTGGCTTCGTGAACAACGTTTACCTGAACAGGTTAAGGCTAAGTTATTAGATGCCCCTGTTCAACAAGATGTTCTTTTTGGTTCTAAGGCTGAGGAAGTTATTAAAAAGATGGAAGAAAAGGCAAAGTCCATGCAGACTGTAAAAGATTTCTTGCAAGTTCAGCCTCCTAGATTTTCCAGGAATTGGCCCTCTAAAAATTGGTCCTTTCCCACGTCTGACAGGCCTCAAAGGGGAAGATATAGACGCTCCAGAGGTCGTGGTCAAGGCCAGACCTCTTACAGATCTAGACAATGGACTGCTTCTTCACCTAGAAGGGAGAAGACAGATCCCAATCTCAAAGAAAGCAAACTCAATGACTCTCTCGGTTGGGCTTCAGGACCCCTTTACCTGGACGCCCTCTCGGAGGAAAACTGTCTTTTTTTACAGAAATTGGACTCATATTACCCAGGACAGATGGGTATTGGACGTGATTTTAAAAGGTTACAAGTTCCACTTTCACACTTTGCCAAGGACTCACGGTTGGCCAGATCTGCCAAAACTTCAATGGTCAGAGGCCTTAACTCAAGTGGATGCTCTTCTGGCCATGAGAGCCATAGAGCCTGTTCCACTCTCGGAAATGGGAAAAGGGTTTTATTCAAGGCTGTTTCTGGTTCCCAGAAAACAAAACTCATGGAGACCTATTCTGGACCTTTCTGTGTTAAACACCTTTTTGGAAATTCCAAAGTTCAAGATGCTTACTCTGCAACAGCTAATTCCAATGCTCTCTCAGGACACCTGGATGGTGACATTGGACTTAAAGGAAGCCTATTTGCATATCCCTATCAGACAAGAATGCAGGAAATTCCTCAGGTTCAAGGCAGGTTCGAGGCACTTTCAATTCTCTGTTCTGCCCTTTGGTTTATCTACTGCGCCCAGAGTCTTCACCAAGTGCCTGGCACCAGTAGTGGCTTACTGCAGACTTCAGGGGATCCAGATTTACCCCTATTTGGACGACTGCCTTATTCAGGCAGACAGCAAAGATCTTCTGCTTCAACATCTGGACTTTGTTCAACGTCTTCTCCTACTACTGGGATTCTCTGTGAACATAAAAAAGTCACATTTGATCCCTTCTCAACAAATGGTATTCTTGGGAGCCCTCTTAAATACAACCTTACAAAGGACCTACCTCACTCCAGAAAAACAAACTCAGCTGGCTTCTACTTTCAACGCCTTGGCAACTCTATCTCAGCTCACTGCAAGGAAATTCCTGCAGGCTCTGGGCTACATGGCTTCCTGCATTCTGTTGATTCCAAACGCAAGGCTTCACATGAGAAAGCTTCAATGGTATCTGAAAAGTGTATGGTCACAGCATTACCACGATCTGGATATTCTGATTCCTCTGATCCCCTGCCTCCAGAAGGAGTTCCTCTGCTGGTCCAGGGCATGCACTTTAAACGAGGGAAAACCTTTTCGTCTCCCTCAACCTACTCAAATCCTAACCACGGACGCCTCGGATTATGCTTGGGGAGCACACTTTTTAGACAATTGCCAGCAGGGAACCTGGACAAAGGACCATCTTCACTGGCACATCAATCTGAAGGAAATGTTGGCAGTTCAAAATGCCCTTTTAGCCTTCAAAAACCTTTTACAACCAGGGCCTCTACTAATTCGCACAGACAACACCACGGTCATGTGGTACATCAACAAGCAGGGGGGTTCTCATTCATACCCCCTTTGCAGACTAGCTATGGGTTTATGGGACACAGCTCTAAATTTGAATCTGCATCTCCAGGCTCAATTCATTCCAGGGAAACAGAATCTCTTAGCAGACAGCCTGAGCAGAAACATTTCAGATCCTCACGAATGGATGCTAGACACCAACTTGTTCAACAGGATTACTGCAGTTTGGGGATGTCCCCAGATAGATCTGTTTGCATCCCATCTCAATCATCAGCTGCCTCGCTTTTGCACCAGGTCCTTCCACAAAACAGCATGGAGAGTGGATGCCCTGTCCTTCAGCTGGAGAAGCCTTTCAGCATATGCCTTCCCTCCTCTTCCTCTACTGCCTCGGGTACTACTGAAGATAAAGCAGGACAAGCCCAAGTTCCTCATCTTGATTGCTCCAAATTGGCCTCGACAGTTTTGGTATCCAACCTTAAAGCTCCTGTTCTCGGGCCTCCTTGGATTCTTCCACTGAACCCTTCGCTTCTGTCCCAGCATCAGGGTCAGTTACTACATTCCAATCTCAAGACCCTTTGCTTGGCAGCTTGGCTCTTCAAAGGAATTTGATTTCCTCTAGTCTTCCCAAACAAGTTTTGGATGTTCTTTTGGAAGCTAGACAGCCTAGCACTAGGAAATCCTATGCCTCTAAATGGAAGAGGTTTTCTATTTGGATGCAGGACCGAGGCTCTGATCCTCAGGTTCCTGATCTCTCCTCTATTTTGCTTTACCTTCGGAACTTTTATCTAAAGGACTTTCCTTTTCTTCCATTAAGATTCATGCTTCTGCTATCTCTGCGCATTTCAGTTCTGATCCTCCTGTTTTTCACATCCTTTGGTGAAGCAGTTCTTGAGAGGGGCTAAAAATTTGCGGCCTCCAAGGATCCCTCCTGTCCCTGCCTGGGATCTTAATTATGTTTTAGAAAAACTTACTTTGCCTTCTTTTGAGCCTGCTGCATCTTCAGATATTAAGTTTCTATCCTGGAAGACTGTTCTTTTGTTAGCATTGACCTCTGCCAGAAGGGTCTCAGAGTTGCAAGCTCTCATGGCTGTGGAACCATACCTTATTTTCCATCAGGACAGAGTATCCTTGAGGACCAATCCTACTTTCATGCCTAAGGTGATTTGAAAGTGGCTTTGAATCAGACAATTCACCTTCCTACTTTCTTTCCAAATCCTCAAAATAAAGGGGAAAGGATTTTGCATTCATTGGATGTGCACAGACAGTTACGATTTTACTTGGACAAGACTAAAGATTTCAGAAAGTCTAACCAATTGTTTGTTTCCTTTGCCTCCAGTTCTCTTGGAAAACCTATTTCTAAACAAACTATTTCCAAATGGATTGCTTATGGAATCAGATTTTGTTACACTCATCATGGGAAACAGTTTCCAGGGACCATTAGAAGTCATTCTACTAGAGCAGCTGCTACTTCTACAGCTTTCCTCAGAGGAGTCCCTACCAAGGATATCTTGGAAGCTGCCACTTGGAGTTCTGTGCATACTTTTCCAAGCACTACAATCTCCCTTGTTTTCTAAGTCTAGGGCAGGCTTTGCCTCTGCTGTCTTGCAGGGTATTCTTGCCTCCCCTTCTTCTATCTAAAGCCTCCTCCCCTCTACACTGCTTTGGGATTCCACCCTACAGTTATGACTGCAACAGTGAAACACGAAGAACATAGTACAGTTGTGTATACCTACCATAAATGTAGATGTTCGAGTGTCTTCACTGTTGCAGTCGGGGTTTCCCTCCCTCCTATCCCCTCTTTTTCTCATATTTGTGGTGTATTTGTGTTTCCTTGTTGGATTCATTTTTGATTTGTTGGGGACTTCTGACATCTAGGGCAAGAAAGGCTGGAGAAGATGGCATCGGCTGAGGGCTATGTACCAAGGCGTACTGACGTCAGGATACTAGCTTATACAGCCGATGCCGGACCCAGACTTTGGGATTCTGGCCGACCTCGGGCTGCCTGCCGGCAGGAGCACCCCACAGTTATGACTGCAACAGTGAAGACACTCGAACATCTACATTTATGGTAGGTGTACACAACTGTACTTTGTCCTGACACCACCCAGTAGATAGGGATTCTGAGCCAGCAGTCTGATCAGACAGAATGAAAAGGATGTGGAAATTATTTATTATTATTGAGCTAAATCCTTTTATCCCTTTCTGTCCGATCCGACAACCATCCCATGTTCCCCCTACCTTCAGCTGTTGAGAATTCTGAAGGCATTATTTTCTTTTCAAACTGTTTTAGACAGTGAACTCAATCTGAGGGGAAGCTGGTCCAGAGGACAGATGTGTTGTGGAAAGGAAATGTTTGAAAAACTCAAAGCTAGAGCAGTAGTTATGCATGGTAAGGATCTGGCAAATGACTTGAAGACCCAGCAAGCGTATTGGATGGACAGAAATGAAAGGATCCTGTATTAAAGCAAGTACATAACTTCCATTTAGAACAACTTTTTGTCTTGACTATGATGAAAATACATTGATTTCAATATCTCTTTAGATGAAGATTCCCCTTAAATGCATTTGGGACTGGTATTCTCTGACTCTGTGACAAGGTGAACTCCTTCCATTTTAGTCCAGAGCAGTTAGTTTAAAGCAAGCAAAAAAAAAAGAAAGTTTGTGGTGAACAATATTAAGTAAGATGTCACTTTTCAAAATTTACTGAATTGAAAAATGCCTGATCTGATGTTGTCAGTCTTCACATATTTCCTTGACTGTGGGCTCAGTTCCAAGCCTTATAACCTACTTGGCCATTTACTTCAGCTCGTGGCTTCCAAACTCTTGAGTTAGGCTTTAACCATAATGCTCCTCTCAAAATTACCTCCGATCTCATTTGCCACTTTGTGTGTCAGACACGTACCACCATTTTCAAGCTTTGGCTTATAAAGTAAGTTATTTTCCTTAAAAATATTTTTTCTCATTTACAAGTCTCCATTTTACTTCTAGTGTCTATTTTCTGTACCCACTCCTCTCATCTTTAATGGTGTGCATCTCTCCGTCACTCTACTGTACTGCCGTTGATAGTTCTTTCCTAGTACCATTGTTGATACGTCTTTTTATCTATTTTTCATATACCATTGTTGATATTTCCTTTCCTTTTTTCCCTGTTTAAAAAAAAAGTCTTTCTCTGTTACTGTCTGGTGTGTGTGAGTGTGTGTGCGTTAGTTTTTCATTATGGCTGACACGTCTGAATCTCCAGCCAAGTCATCTAAGGGCACTTCAGGGTTTAAAAGGTGCCAGAAATGTGAGAGGAAAATGCCCAACTCAGACAGGCATATCTGTTGTGTTTATTGCCTAGGTAAAGTTCACGTACAAGAGAACTGTTCAGTTTGATGTTTTTTCATCTAGGACACTGACCGAACAGAAAAACAAACTTATTCTTAAAGGAATGCTGAAAAGTGATTTTGAAGAGGCCATTTCTGGGTCCAAAATGGAAGCCAGTTCTTCATCATCATCATAATCATCCTTCTCTTCTAAGAAACATCCTTCCTCGGTTCCTAGCACTTCGTAACCACCTAAAAAGGTTTCTAAACAGCCTTCGGTGACAAAGAGTTGCACAGCACCGAATGGTAAAAAAGATTCGGCACCTACCAAGACTTTGGAGTCGACTTCAACTGCCTCGGCACCCAGAGACACATGTGTGCCAAAGTAGTTGGAGCTTATTTTTGTTCCAAGATCCAGATGTTCTCCTTCTACTGACCATTTCAAGTATAGACTGGTGAGCCCCTTTGTCGATCCGAGACCCCCTAGGTCTCCTTCGACTGCTTCAGTTTGATCCACTAAGAGGCTCTCTGAAGCTGACATTGAGACTGGCAGATCAGCTCCTGATGGTGAGGGGGTTGTCTTCGGTTCCTAGCCAAGTTGGCACCAGAACTGGCCCTACTACGACACCATCCGGTCTTCCTCCTCCAACTCCTACTGAGTCCTTGGAGCCCTCGGCTCCAACATTCCCGGCATAGACCGTCTCTGTTCCGGTAGCAACATCTTCTCCAGAATCGAGAATTGCCTTGAGCTCCACTGGGCTTTCAGCACTGGAGACCTCCCGGGGTTGAGACTCCCTGGCGGGTTCCAAGGTGCATGGATTGACTTCTTTAATTTTGGAGCCATCCATGACCCTCTGTGCTTCGGCCTTTGTCGGATCAACCAGAACTTTGGTTTCGGGGGTTGCCTCCTCGATGCAAGGTGGGACCTTGGTTTTGAAGGAGTCTATTTCAGTTCCGGACTCCCATCCCTCTACAGGGGGGCCAGCCTTCTGAATTATGAAGAAGGCCTTGTCCATTGGGGACTCACACTCACAGACCTTTGCTCTCAGGTCCTTGAACTACATGACACACTTTACAAGGCTACAGAGGGATCTGGTCAAAGAGCTCTTGGATACCCTCTCAGGAGCAGTAGCTAAAGGGGTATGAGACAAAGTTACTTCTCAGCTCGCCAGCCTTGAAGCACTTGCTAATTCGTCCATGAGGCTGATCGCCCACGCAGCTGAGGGGATGACAAGAGCTGCGGGTTCAGGCATAGCCATTAAAAAGCACTCCTGGATGTGTTTGTGACTTTGCAGAGCCATTTAAAGCGTCATTCGTCAATGCCCCGTTTGACAGATCATCCCTTTTTGGTCCCAAGGTAAAGACATTCTGGCCAGATGTGAAAAAGATGGAAAGACTCTGTCGGCCGTAGGCATACATTTCTGCACTCCTCAACCTAGGAATCAGAGAAGTGGGTGACTATGGTTTAAAAAATCCCAAGGACCTTTCCAGGATTCACGTGGCAAAGACTTTCCGTGGGGCAGAGGGAGAAGTAATGGAAGATGTCAGCCTTGGGGCAGAAGTCGCCCGCAGAACCAGGGGTCCAAAGATTCTTTCTCTGGTACTTCCTACCAGCACCCCTGAAGGGAGGCCCGATTGCCTTCCTCTGGAGACAGTTGCGGGATGGTTATCCCTGCACCAACCCACCTGGCAACTGATAACTTCAGACAAATGGGTGCAGGCAGTCATATCCAGAGGTTACAAAATTCCACTTTCTATAAGTCCAAAACCCTAAAAAAGACTCTTGGTTGGTCCACCCAGTCACAGGGAAGCAGCAGTTATAGAAATCCAAAAACTGCTCGACGTAGAAATCCAAAAAGTCCCACCAAACCAAATAGGATCCGGGAATTACTCAAGGTTCTTTTTTGTGCCTAAAAAAACAGGGGAGTAGAGACCCATTTTTGATCTCAGCCAGTTCAAGAAGCAGTTCAACAAACCAAATTTCAGATAGTCTTTGTACAGTGTATACTTCCATGCATAGAAAAGGACAATTGGATATGCTCTGTAGACCTCCAGGATGACATAAAAATGGACAAATGCTCCAGAAGGTTGCTGCACTTCTGGCTGGGAGCCAGTCATTTCCACTTCAGAGCTCTGCCTTTTGGACCCACCTCAGCCCCAAGGGTGTTCACCAAATGCATGGCAGTGGTAGCAGCTCATCTCAGACTGCAAGGATTTCGAGTTTTTCCATATCTTGACAACTGGCTCATCACTGCTACTACCAGGCATCAAATAGAATGAGCAAGAGATTACACTCTGCATCTCTGTGCATCTCTAGGCATCACAATAAATTATGAAAAGTCAAATTTACAACTCTCGTAACAGCTACAATTCATTGGAGCCCTTTTGGGCACAGTTAAAGGAATCGTTTCACTTCCACTGGAAAGACTACAAAAAATCCAATCTCAGGTCAGGCAAATTATGCAGAGCACAAGTGTTCCAGCCAGATTAGTCCTTCAAGCATGTCTATATTACAATGTCGAACTCACAGGAGTTCGAACGTTGCAATATCGAATTGTAAACTTCGAAATCCAATGATAACGAAAACACAGAACACCGATTTTTTTCCCAGGGAAAAAAAATTGCTGTTACGTGACAAAAAAAAAAATTACACTTCAAACTTAAACGAAATTGGGGGGCTTCACTCCCCCCCTCTACTTAAATATACCAACTCTGAGATCGCACCACAGTGGAGGAAATAGCAAAGCCCCAAAAATGGTCCACCAATTTTTTTCACTGGGAAAAAAATCTGTGTGCTGTGGCTTCGCTATTTTCGTATTTTGAATGTTTGGGTTCGATATTACAATGATGTTCCTCATGTTTCACTGTTGCAGTCATCATATTTGGGTTATCTGCTTACAGTAGCCCTCAGTCGGCCTGATTATCAAAGTCTTGGGTCCTGCGTCGGTTGCTCTCTCATCTTCTGTGACGTCAGGTAGTCAGGGGTATAAAGCATGCAGCCAACACCATTACCTCAGTCTTTCTTGCCGTGCGGGTGCCCATAGCAGAAGCAGTTTGCAAGTGCCAGTCGGCCGACTCCTGAAATTTTCTTTTTCGAGTTTCAGAACCAACGTCTTCAACTAAAGCTAAGTACCCCATTGGGGAAACTTTTTGTTGCTCTAAACCGATGTCAGTAAAACTTAATAATTGTATTTCTTGTGGAAAGCAAATACCTCACAAAGAATTTAATTTGTACTGTATTCCTTGCCTAGGCCCTGACCACGAAGTACCTCACTGTCAGTTTTGTGCCTTATTTAAGCAACAAACTATTCCCCATCGGTATATTTCCTCCTCTAAATATTTTGGTACTCAGTTCAATTATCCAGATATGTCTTTGGTAAGCCATCGGACTACCGACATTCCGAAAAAATGCAAAGATAAAGACAGAGACAGGCTGCCTAGGTCCAAAGCTGCCGATGACGCTTCTCCTAAGCCAGTTCACCGGTGCTCAGGTGCTTTTGCAGCCACTGATACCCACTACTTCAGATTCACAGGACTCTACTGAGACCCATTCGGAGTCCGGTATGTTGTGAGATGCTTCAGCTGTGGAACCTACGGATGTCTCTACCTTGGATGGATCCGGAGCCGCTATGCAGGCACCGGCTTCTGAGGGTGTATTCAGACCTACTGACTTGCATATTAAGCCAACGTCATCTTCTTCTTCAAGGCCTAAAACTCGAACTGTGCCTAGGAAACCAACACCCAGACCGCATGGTCAGGCCTCTATGCCTAAAAAACAGATAAGAATGTCTGAAGACCTTATTACTTTAATCAGGGGAACCCGACCTTCCCCCTCTAAGAGACCTAGGACTGAATTTGCTTATGATACTTCTGACCAGGATTCTGAAATTTTTTTTCCTCTGATGACCAGGACTTACCCTTATCTACCTATGAGGATTCTGATGCAGAGGACTCTATTCCCTCTGCTTCCCCTCAGAGGATTTCTCTTTTGGTGAAACCCTGCATACTCTTAGGGAGCACTTTCACTTGGAAAACTAGGATTACTCCAATTCTAAAAAGAGGTTTAGGGATTTCTTACTCCTGCCCCAGCACAGGCCTTTAGCTATCCCTCCTGTACTAGACATTGTTGATGATGCCTTTTCTGAATCTAGCTTGGCCCCTGACTCTTTACCTCCTGCTCCCAGAAAACCTGATAGATATTACAGGGTTGCTGACTCTCACAAGTTCCTTTTTAAAAATCCTACTGCGGATCCTGAGACCATTTCACAGGGACCCAAGGGCATCAAGGCTACTACTGCCAAAAATCCTACCCCCTCTGATAGAGACTCCAGGTCGCTGGATAGCTGGGGTAAGAAAGTATACACTTCTGCAACTTTGGCCATTAGGGCCTTAAACTGACAGTTTCATATGTTAAAGTATCAACAGCATATCATTGGATTGCTTAAAAAGAAAATGATGTTGATTCCTGATTGTGCTGAAAATAAGGATGTAATGTGATCCTATCTCGCCTACATTCATAACTGATGGGCTTGGAGCCGAGAATCGGGCTCCGACTCAGCCGATACACTAGCACGAAGTCTCTCATTGGCTGGGCCAACCCCTTATACCAGGATGCACCACGCCCAAACCCCCAGATGTCGTTTGCCGCTCCTAGAGTAACGACGTGGTCTCGACTTGGCTGTGGCTAAGTACCCTTCTATTTTGGCCTTTTGGTCGCTTTTTTGGCAGTTAGCTTTAAAATTTATGCTCAAACAGCTATTTTAATAGCTATCTTGTTGTTAGTTCCATTGTGATTGACTGTGTTTGTTTTTTTTGGATTGTTGTGGTAATTCCTTCTGTTTGGCGGGCTAGGCCCGTTTGAGTTAGAGGGCCTTTGCCCTATCTCTTGTCGAGCGTTTAAGTTAGAGCTCTTCTCCCCCCTTCCCTCCTTGTGTGTTGAGTGTGTTACAGTTAGTATGTCTGGCAAAGAAAAGGAACATAAGCCATTGGGCTTTAAAAAATGTTCAAAATGCAATTACAAGATGTCGTTGACAGATGGCCACGCCATCTGTGTTTATTGTCTAGGGGCTAAACACTTGCAAGAATCTTGCAGTGTTTGTCATGCCTTCTCCTCTCGTGTCCTACATGAGAGAAAAAATAAGCTTATCCTGAAGGGTTTGATCAAGCCAGCCTTCGAGAAAGCTTTCGCTTCTTCTCCCTCCTCAAAATCGAAGCAAAAGAAGTCTTCGGTTCCGACAAGTCCGTCGGAGCCGCCTGCAAAGAGAGCTAAATCTGTGTCCCCTTCCTCTGCTCCACTGGCCTCAGAGCCGCAGGATAGAGGATCTAAATCTGGGTCTCCTTCCTCGGCTCCACTGGTTTTGGAGTCTCGGGATGAGAGATCAGGTACTCTGTCCCCTTCCTCGGCTCCACTGATTTCGGAGCCGCATTATAGAAGATCTAAATCTGGGTCTCCTTCTTTGGCTCCATTGGTCTCGGAGCTGCTTGAGAGTGTTTCTGCTCTGGGGTCGGTTTTCTTGGCTCCTGAACCGTCGGCACCGAAAGGGGTCTCTGTTCTGGTCGAGTCTGCTTCGGCTCCGATCCTTTTGGATCCGATTCGGAGCCGGCCTCCTAGCTTAGTCTCGGAGCTGATAGAAAAAGTTTCTCAGCCCCCTTCTGTTTCCTCCAGGTCCTCCAGGCTTTCAGATTCGGATGTAGATAGGGTGGTCCAGAGGCTCCTCCAGTCACTTGTCTTATCCAAATTATTTTCAGCTCCGGTCCAGTCAGCCCGGAGCCAGCCCTTTCGATACCGTTTCTTCCTCCTCCGACAACCTTGGTGTCGTCGGTGTCGGAGCTCGTAGAGTCGGGTGAAGTCCTTGAGTCAGTTCCAAGACCCACTGCTAGTCTGTTGGCACCGACTTCAGCTCCAACCCTTTCTGTACCTTCCAGAGGTTTCGGTTCTCGGGTGTCCTCAGCTGGGCCCGAGGAGGATTCGTCGGGGCTTCTGGTTTCGGCCCCAATTTTCCCTCTTGGCGCCTTGGCTAGTGGAACCCTGACACCGGTCATGGTCTCGGAGACGGGCCTCTCCTCAGATTCTGGTGGGGCCCGCCTTTGAGGCTATGAGGAGCGCGCTGGCCAAGTCTCTAGTGACTTCACCTGAATCTGTGACTCCTTCCCTAGACACGGCGACTAGAGCTTCTGGTGCCCCCCAGTCTTTGGACAGCGTGGCTCCTAGGCCTGAGGATTCCTCCTTGTGTGGTCCCTTGTTTTCCGAGGAGCCTTCAGAGTTCATGCCTGAAGAGCCCCCCAGGAAAAAATTGTGCAAGAGGGAGCACATAGACTCCCCAGATGAGTCTGTCACCTCGGACACCGGCCTTGATGATGCAGAAGGGTCCCCTAAGTTGTCCTCTGATGATGTCTCATTCTCCGATATCCTGGAGATCTTGAGACAGAGGGGCGACTGGCCATCCAAAACCCCTTCCGTGGAGGAGTCAGTCATCCTCAAGGCCTTCGGAGCCCAACCCTTCGCCTCCTGGGTGTCTCCACCCTTTGATGAGTTACTGGACCTTATTTGTCGAAGGGTGTGAGAACACCCTGATTCTGTGGAGCCAGTTCCTTCTCGCCCCAACAAGTTTTTATCCGCACCCCCTGGCAAGGAGTTTCTAACCAAGGGAGTTCCAGTTGATGCTATGGTGGTGGCGTCCGCCACCCAGCAGGATGTGGCAGAGGCATCTACTTCTATCCATCCTCCTAACAAGGAGTCCAGGAGCATGGATAGGTACGGGAAGTGTACCCTGACTTCAGCGACCTTTACTCTGCGGCCGCTGAATTATTTGTCACTTTACGAGGCTCCAAAGGGATCTCATAAAGGAGTTGGGAGATACCCTGTCGGGTATCGTGCCTGAGGCGTTGACGCAGTCTGTCAACGCCCAGCTGTCTACCCTTTCGTCAACGCCCAGCTGTCTACCCTTTCGTCGATTGTTAACTCGTCCATGAGGCTCATATTGTATGCAGCCGAAGGGGCGAGTAGGGCAGTGAGTTCGGGCATAGCCCTTAGGAGGCAAATCTGGATGCTCTTGTGTCACTTTGTGGAGGCGTTCAAGTCTTCCGTCACTGACGCTCTATTCGATGGGTCCTCTCTCTTTGGACCCAAGGTGAAAGACACACTCACTAGATGTGAGCAGGAGGGTAAGACTTTGTCTGCCGTTGGGTCCCGTTTTTCACTTCCCTCTAGACCTTATCCCAAGGCTCAGAGGGGGGGAAAGATGTGGTTCAGAAAGTCCCAAAAGTCTTTCCCTGCCCATCAGAGTGACCCCCCTTCCAGAGGCAGAGTGGGGGGGGGGATTATTCTGGAAGACGTCGCCCTAGAGGCGGCGGAGGCCCCCGCAACTGAGGAGACCGCGAATCCTTTCGTGGTTCCTCCTTCCAGCATCCCTGAGGGACTGCCCGACTGTGCGTCTCCGGAGCCAGTCGGGGGTCGATTCTTGGCGCATCCAAGGGCCTGGGGTTCCATCACTCAGGATCAGTGGGTGCTTCGTATCATCGCCGGAGGTTACACCATCCCCTTTATCCGTCCCCCTCCACCATCAAGGAAAATCCCGGACGTGCCACCCAGTCAACGGGATAGCCATAGAGGTCGCAAAGCTGCTCGGAAAGGGAGTCATCCAGCCAGTCCCTGCAGACCAGACCGGATTAGGAACTTACTCAAGGTTATTTTTGGTGCCGAAAAAAACAGGGGACTTGAGACCCATTCTGGATCTCAGCCACCTAAACCGCTTCGTAAAGAAGTCCAAGTTCCGGATGGTCATGTTGCAATCCATTTTCCCATTGCTGGAAAAAGGAGTATGGATGTGCTCCATCAATCTCAAGGACACCTATTATCACATCAAGATAAACAGGGCATCCAGGATACATTTATGCTTCCGTCTAGGAGCCAGTCACTTCCAGTTCCAGGCCCTGCCCTTTGGTCTCACTACAGCCCCCAGGGTGTTTACCAAATGTCTGGCAGTGGTGACGGCTCACCTGAGACGTCTGGGACTCCAGATGTTTCTGTATCTAGACGACTGGCTCCTCACCGCCTCCACCAGGCATCTTCTTACTCAAGCCGTGAGTGCTACCATCGAGTTGGGACATCTATTAGGAATTACATTCAACTGGGAAAAGTCTGTATTGCTGCCATCACAGCGTGTTGCCTTTATAGGAGCAGAGCTAGACTCTGTAGAGATGCAAGCATTCCTTCCAACAGAGAGGATAAAGATACTACAGGACCAAGTCCTAGTCTTACTACCACAAAGGAAAGCCCCAGCCAGGATGGTCCTTCAGCTTTTGGGTTCGATGGCGGCTGCCATTCTTCTGGTCCCTCTGGCAAGATTGCACATGCGAATTCTTCAATGGCTCCTGTCGACCCAGTGGTCATACCAAGATCTGCTATTGTCCTACCCGATTCTCATGATGGAAACGTGCCGGCGAGATCTTCGTTGGTGGCTCCTCTCCTCCAACCTGAACCAGGGGAGACTCTTCTGCCCCCTTCCCCCGTTGCCACAGTGACCACGGACACCTCCCAGATAGGGTGGGGGGGGGGCATTTTCTGGGCAGGACGGTTCAAGGCATGTGGCAAGATCACGAAACCCACTTACATATCAATGTTCTGGAAAGTGCTTCTAGCGTCGCAGGCACATCACAGCTCTTTTCCCAAGGGTACCATCGCAATATTCTCAGACAATATGGCGGTAGTATGGTACCTGAACAAGCAGGGAGGAACCAGGTCTTATCCTCTTTGCAGAGAAGCCATGAGAGTGTGGAACTGGGCGATCGCTTCCCAGAGATTTCTAGTGGCAACGCACATTCCTTGGAATTCCAATGTGATAGCAGACAGGCTGAGCAGAGTTATTCTGATGCCTCACGAGTGGTCCCTGAACGACCAAGTAGCGGCTCAGATCTTCTCCAAGTGGGGGTTCCCCTACTGCGACCTTTTCGCCAGCCCCTGGAATGCGAAGTGCAGCAATTTCTTCTCCCTGATCCCGCCCCCAGGGACGCTCTAGTCCACAATTGGCCCACCGGTCTGCTCTACGCCTTCCCTCTGGTCCCTCTACTGCCAAAGGTGATTCAGAAGGTGATCTGCTTGGGAAGCAGCATGATTTTGATCGCACCACACTGGCCCCACCAAGTTTGGTTTCCCTTCCTTCGGAAGTATGCAGTGAAAGATCCTTCGATTCTGGACCCAGTTCCTAACCTCCTGACTCTTCAGTCAGGTCAGGCCTATCCATCACTGCGAACTCTGAAGCTAGCGGCTTGGCTGCTCCACTTCCGACCTTAGTCAGACAGCATATCCTTTCGCCTGAGGTGGTCCGGATTCTGTCTTCTTTTCACAGAGCTTCCACTAAGGAGATATATTCTAATAAATGGAAAAGGTTTGCCATTTGGGCCCAGCGGCACAACCTTGACCCTCTGACAGCCCCGGTGTCGGCAGTATTAGATTTTTTGGCAACTCTTTTTAGACAGGGTTCTGCTGTCTCCACGCTTAAAGTCCAATTGGCAGCGATTTCTAATTATCATGTTGCCTTTGAGCCTTCACTCATGAGTCATAAGTTGTGTAAGGCCTTTCTCAAGGGAGCTTGGTTGCTTCGCCCCCCCGGTGTCGCAACCTGTTTTGCCATGGGATTTGAATGTAGTTTTAGGAGCCTTGACGTCTCAACCATTCGAACCGGCGGCCACTTGTGAGCAAAAGTTCTTATCTTGGAAGACTGCCTTCTTGGTAGCTATTACTTCAGCCAGAAGGGTTTCGGAGCTTCAAGCCCTTTCTGTCAAGCCTCCTTGTCTGATCTTTCACAAGGATAGAGTATCTCTAAGACTAAACCCGTCATTTCTTCCGAAGGTTTCTTCTGCTCTTTGTCTGCAGCAATCTATAGAGCTACCAGTTTTCTTTCCAAATTTTTCCAACAAGGCAGAATACAGACTTTATCTGTAAAGAGGCTGGAACAATTCAGAACGCCATAGAGACTCGGGCAATGGACATTTTAAAAGAGGTAGATGGGCTTGAATTTAATAATGAAACTATAGCTAATAATTATGTAATTAATTTGTCCAAGTATGTTTTAGATAGTGTTGAAATGGGCATTTTGGAAAAGGGGCTAAAATTTGTTCCTACTTGTTTTCCTAAAAAATATGAATTAAGAGCAGAACTATTCCAACTATTTCGTAAAATGAATCTTAGAGAATACTTTTGTAGGTACACCCCTTGTCTTTCCACTAATGTTAACAGTTCTACTGTGGAAATATCTAATAGTGATGTAGAGAGTGATGAGAGTTTCTACTCTTGTACATCAGATAATGAAGATATAATTAATGCATATAGCACTTTTGATACGAGTATGTTAAAATCCAATAGCTATTTTTTACCTCCTTATAAGAATGCAATGATACAGAAATTTGAATGTGTGCTAAATTTAATGGTAGAAAAAGAACTAGAATGTTTTTTGAAACAAACACATCACTATAATTTAACTAAAATAGAATGGAATAAACTACGAGCACTTAGTAAGAATGATAACATAGTTTTCAAGCCCTCAGATAAAGGGGGAAAACTGGTTATATTAAATGCTTGTGATTACTATGAGATGTGTATGAAACATCTTGGTAACAAAGATGTATATCTTGAGACCAATGTAGTTTATGTGAAGACAGCAGAAATTGATTTTAATAATCTATTACAGAAAGGAATCAGGTTACATTATTTTACAAAGTCTGATGTTGACCAAAAGATAACTATTAAAAATACCCAAATGGCAAGATTTTTTTGTCTGCCGAAGGTACACAAAAACCTAGATAGCCCTCCAAGCCGTCCCATTGTGTCAGCTCATGGCTTTTTTACATATAACATGTGTACTTTATTACATGAAATATTAATTAAAAAAGTTTTGACATTACCTTCTTATATCAAAGACTCCTACGACTTCCTTCAAAATATTAAAAATATATGTTGGAAGGAAGGAATGTATTTTATTACTGTTGATGTAGAGAGTCTATATACAAATATCTCCCATTTTTGGGGATTAGAAGCTATTAAGTTCTTTTTGAGTGACTGTCCAAAAACTCATTATGTATTAGAAATTATAGAATTCTGTTTAAAAAATAATGTCTTTGAATTTAATGGTAAATTATACAAACAGTTAACCGGAACAGCGATGGGAGCAGCATTTGCTCCAGCTTATGCTAATTTATTTATGGGGATGTTTGAAAATGAATTTTTATATAAGTTGTATTTTTTTAATACACATGTTATAAAATATTATAGATTTATTGACGACCTTATTTTTATTTGTAAAGATGGTTATGAAATTTCTGATCAATTTATTCATGAACTAAATATTAATCAATATGGTATAAAATTTAGTGATGTACAGATAGGTTCTGAAATTAATTATTTGGATATCTCTCTAAAAGGTGTTAATAATCAGTTTATACACACTAGTATTCATAGAAAATTTGATGAAATTAGTTGGAAAATGTGTGGAAGTAGTTGTCATCCGACACATACTTTAAAAGCTATTCCTTTTGGAGAATTTACTAGAATAAAAAGACTTAACTCTGATGTTAATCTAGCTTATGATGAGTCCCTGAGAGTGGCTAAGCTATTTATTAATAGGGGATATGATGTCACTGCAGTTAAAAATAGTCTTATAAAAGTGTTTAAAGAGAATTTTCATATAAAAACAAATGATGGAGAATATAATAAATATAGATACAATAAACATATAGTAAATGAAGAAAAAATATTTTTTGTGACAAAATACACAAATTTTTCTAACATTATGAATGAATTAATTAGACAATATTGGAATGTTATTAAGAATGAAACTGATTCCTTAAAAAATATTAAATTGATTGTTTCATATAAAAAAGCCAAAAGTATTAGGGATTTTTTAGTCCATAGTATCTTTAAACAACCCAAAATCTTTTTAGTCAATAACATTAAAGAGTTAGGAACTTTTCCATGTGGTAGTTGTTCAGTGTGTAAATATATAGTAACTGAAGTAGAAAAAATTAATGGTAAAAATTTCACGGTTAGGGCCAAATACTCCTGTAGAAGTAAGGGATTAATTTATGTTATTTTCTGTACATGTAATAAATACTACATTGGTGAAACAAAGAGAATGTTGGCAGACAGAATAAAAGAACATGTTAGAGATGTAAAAACAAAAAACTAACTAGTCCCATTGCAGAACATTTTAATTTATGTCATGGTGGGGATATTAGTTGTATGAAAACAACAGTTTTAGAACATGTACCACTTCATTTTAATAATGTTGACTATCAGAAAAACATACTAAGACAGAAGGAATCTGTTCTAATTATGAAATATGGCACTTTGGTTCCGTATGGTTTGAATAGGGAATGTAACTGGCAAAGCCTTATTTAAGGCTATTTCTTTAAATCTTTATTTTGCCATGCTCTAATTGAATAATAATCTAATTGAATCAATTAAATGTTTTATAAGTATATATAAGTGGTCTTTTAGTGATTGTTAACTTTTTACTCTGAAAAGGCTGTTGGCCGAGGCGCTAGAGAGATTGAAAATTATTCTTGTAAATATATTGAACTTTATTTAATAAATTTATCCAGACTTTGAAAGTAGAGCTGGGACTCACTTATTGTTCTTGTTGTTGGCAATACAGACTTTATCAGTTGGATGTGCATAGACAACTGAGGTTTTACTTGGATAGGACACAGCAGCAGAGGAAATCAGACCAGTTGTTTGTGGCCTTTGCGGATAACAGGATTGGCAAAGCAGTAACTAAGACCACTATCGCTAGGTGGATTAGGGATTGTGTTTCATTTATTTATGCATCAACAGGAAGGGACCTTCCATTTCCAGTTAGAGCGCATTCTACTAGGGCTGTGGCAACTTCAGTGGCCTTCCATGCCAGACTGTCTGTGGATGAGATATGTGCAGCGGCCACTTGGGCTTCTCCACATATATTTATTTCTCATTACAAACTGGACGTGGCCTCTAGGGGTTGGGCGTCCTTTGGTTCCACAGTGCTCAGGAGTGTTTTCCAGTGAGCCTCCCAGGGTCTAGGTGCTAGGGACGCTGTCCCATCAGTTATGAATGTAGGCGAGATAGGATCGCATTACATCTTTTAGTTATGTACTTACCATAACAATAGATGTATGTGATCCATCTCGCCTACATTCTTACGTACCCGCCCTCCTTCCCCCTACCTGTTGGATCTGGAGGAAACACTGTTGTGCAGTCGGATTGGCACATGTGGGTGAGTTGTTGTGGGGCAAACAAGATCTGGGGGTTTGGGCGTGGTGCATCCTGGGATAAGGTGTTGGCCCAGCCAATGAGAGACTTCGTGCTAGTGTATCGGCCGAGTCGGAGCCGATCAGTTATGAATGTAGGCGAGATGGATCACATACATCTATTGTTATGGTAAGTACATAACTAAACTCCAGAAAAAGGATGCAGGAGACTCGACTGCTAAACCACCTCAGACTTTAATGTTTGTATATTTGACTGAATGTTTGAAAAGGGATATAGTACCGAAAGGTCTGAGGACCTGGAAATATCCCAACAATGTACAAATTGGTTCCTTGTTTCACAAGGAATTAATAGGGGTGTTTAACAAATGTGGTTTGGAGATTGTTAAACTTATTATTAGAGAAAATGAAAGAAATCTAGAAAGCCTTAAAACTCAAATTGATGCTCTCTATGTTTTGATTAGAGATGATTTAATTTTTAAAATAGGAACTGAAAGAAAGAAATATTATGAAATAAAGGAAGATGTTGATGAAAAATGTAATGCATTAATAAATAGAAAGTTGGACAAACTAAAGAGGGACATACACGAGTATGAAAATCAGATTAGTTATCCTAAACCCTCTTTTTATAGGAATAAATATTATTACAACAGTATTGACAATAAGAAAAATGTAGAAAAACCTAAGGAGAAAGATGAAGGTTTTGAGTGGACTGACAATGGATATGAAATGGATTTCCCACCCCTCGGGGAGCCTATGGGAGAGAAATGGCCGGAAAAAAGGTGGAATGAAAATTTTCACAAGTGGGGGGGGGGAGAAGGGGAAGGGGGAGATATATGTAAATGAGACCCCCAGTCCTAAAAGAAACATTTTACAGGTTGTAAATAGTAGTAATATGGAAAAGAATGAAGAAATGGATATAGGGATATCAGGTAGTATCAATTCTAGTTCAAAAGATATAGAACAAGGAACGGTGACGGGCAAAAATATTGAAGTGAATGGGAACAGGTACACTTCTGATGGGTTTACTATCTACAGTTTTAGTAGATTAGAGCTGGAATTCCATCATTTTAGGTTGCTAGAGAAAGGCTTCAAGTTCATACCACTGACAAAGGGTAATTCTACCCAAACATTAATTGACATGAAACTTTTTCTCAGGAAAATGAATTTAGAATTATTATACCATAAAGAAGGTATGAATTCAAATTTAAAAGATAAAGTATTGCATGATAAACAATTAATAAAAAAATCTGTATTTAATCCTCCTATTCATATGCAGTTAAAGAATTTTGAAAATATTATGGAAAAGGAAATCAGGAAAAATGAAAAAACAATGAAATATCATAAGACCCACCACAACTTGTACCCAAATGAATACCACAAGTTAGAGGAATTAAGAACTAATAATGACATTAGGGTGATGAAACCTGATAAGGGTGGGGGGATTGTTGTGATGGATGTAATTGTATATGAAGGCAAGATGAATGCGATACTACGAGATGAAGTAAAATATGGGGTGGTGTCTAGGAATGAGATTTATACGGCATATAAGAAAATTGATAATATATTGGAAGGTATGATGAATGAAAACCTTATCAACGTTAAAACCTTAGATTATATGAGAGTGGATAAGCCAAAGGTGCCCGTGATATTCGGTATTCCGAAAATCCACAAGAATAGCTCGGACCCACCCATGAGACCCATTGTTTCAGCGGGTGGATCCAAAACTAACACGTTAGCTAAATACGTGGATGTAAAGGCCAAACATGTATGGGTAGAGAAAGAAGCAATCTTAAAAGATTCATGGGACTTGTTGAGATGTTTGAATCATAGTATATACCATGAAGATTTAGTTTTAGTGACTATAGATATAGTGGATTTGTTTGGGTCCATTCCATATGGGGCAGGTATGTTAATGTTTGAGGATGAAATCTTCAAAAACAAGAAGATGACACATGAAGAAAAGGTAGTGTGCACAGGCTTAATGGATTTAGTGTTAAAAAATAATTTTCTCACTTTTAATGGGGAATTTTTTCAACAGCTACAAGGAGTAGCAATGGGTGCAGCCTGTGCACCTACCTTTGCTAACCTAGTTCTTGCTAACTGGGAGGAACAATACCTGTTAAATTCAACATATGTCGAATATTGGACTTTATACAAGAGGTTCCTTGACGATATTATAATTTTTTGGACAGGGGGCTTAGAAAAATTAAACGAATTTGTTAAATATATAGGACAGACTACAGAGGTCTTAAAGTTTACCTGTAATTATTCAGAAAAGAATATCCAATATTTAGATGTGGAAATAACCTTGAAGAATAATAGGTTTGAAACAAGTGTATATAGAAAGCCTACATATGTAAATTCTTTTTTGCATTTCGATAGTGCCCACCCATTATACACTAAGAAAAATTTGGTGAAAGGACAATTTATAAGGGGGTCCAGAATGACAAGCAAGGATGACAAATTTAGAAAGGAATGTGATTTATTGGAAAAAATGTTTATTGACAGGGAGTACCCAGTAGAATTTGTCAAAAATTTAAGGGAAGAAGTAGAAAAAGGAAGAAAAGATAGGTTTGGGCCAATTTTAGGCAAAAGGGATGAAAGGAGTAACAAAGGTAAAAAAAGAAGAAGAAAACTTTCAGCAATCACTAGCCCTTGAGTATAATTTATTAAACAAAAACATAAGAACTGTGTTTCAAAGGGAATGGGATAGGTTTAGGGCACTAACTGATTTGGAAGGGCTACCTGAATATTCACCTAGGGTAGTATTTAAAAATACTATATGCATAAAAGGAATCTTGGAAAAAACTAAGAATAGTATGGAAAGGTCAAGGGGAGCAAGAATAAAAAAGGGAACTTTCAAATGCGGAAAATGTAGACAGTGTGAGTACCTAATTAATGAAGAAAAAATATATATAGAAAGTAGAGAAAAATGGGTGAATAGTAAAGGGTACTACAACTGTGAATCCAGGGGGTTAGTATATTTGGCAGTATGTACAAAATGTCCATCATTTTACGTAGGAAAGACTGAAAGAACTCTGAAGAGACGTATATACGAGCACATGTATGAAGTGAAAAAAGAAAAAGAAACAAATGCCCTATTTAGGCATACAAAGATCTGTCCAGATGCCAAATTTCAGTTCTTTGTCCTAGACCAAGTGAAGTATGACATAAGAGGGGGTCTCTGGGAAGAAATCATAGCCTACAGGGAACTGTGGTGGCAGGTGACCTTGGAAGCTAACAAATCACCTGGATTAAATGAATACATATCCATTTTGCCCCTTTTAAAAATGAGATCTGCCAAGGTATAAAATAAAAAACAAAAACAAAAAAGTGTATTTATATGCACTTGGCAGTAGATGGCACTAAAGTCAATATAAAATACTGTGTATTGTTTTAAACCTCTTTTTTTGTATGAAACTATTATTTTAACAAACAATATTTTAATTTATTTAATAGAATATTTAATGGAATATTTATAAAGAAGGAACAGTTTTTAAATACTTGTTTTAACAACATTTTTTAACAAGTTTATAATGAATTTTATGTGAATTAAAGATAATTAAACACGAGAGCATAGCATAATGAATTATTAATTAGTTTGAGGCTTGATTTGTTGAATTGAAAGAACATTCGGACAATTGATTGGTTAATACATTTTTAATTTTGTATATTAAATGTATGTGATAGTTCAATGTGTTTATCTGATGAAGTCCATTTGGACGAAAACGCTTGTACTAGGAAGGCGTTCATGGTTTTGGTATAAGCAAGATTTTATTCTCAGTGTTCGTGCTGTGTGTGCTTTGTATCTACAAACATTAAAGTCTGAGGTGGTTTAGCAGTCGAGTCTCCTGCATCCTTTTTCTGGAGTTTGGTGGAGTTAGTTTCGCTTTTTTTCTTCTTTGGTTGGTGTAATTGCGATATGGAAGCGGAGACCGAGGCGAGAACCGCAGGAAGTAGTGACAGTGGCCAGTCGAGAAAGCTCATTGGGCAGCTAACCGAGCTTATTGATTTGCTTATGCCTTTGTGTAAGACTTTGGTGAACAAGGAAGCAGCAACAACGTGGAATATGGAGGAAGTGGATGATAATAACATGGTTTTGGGTCAAAGAAGTAAGCGGAAGAGAGACAGAAGGAGCGCTGAAAGAGCGAACGGAGAGAGTGAGGAACCGAATGGCAGCAGGTTTAATCCTGGTGACACTCCAGCGATTTTTTGTGAAGACCCAGAGGAAGTGAGATTTGACTTGTTCAACAAAAGCCAAGCACGGCAAAGCCGTGCTTTTACAGGTACTGTCCTCAAGCAAATCTTTTGAAATAAATGACTGGCTAAAGAAACAATACTTTTTTAATATTAACGAAAACACCCCTTTGTGTGGGGTAAATACAGACTCTTATAGTAAAAAAGTGGACAATTTGTACAAACTAATGCACAAGTACAAAACTACTGTGATAGAAAATGCATATTTGACTGAATGTTTGAAAAGGGATATAGTACCGAAAGGTCTGAGGACCTGGAAATATCCCAACAATGTACAAATTGGTTCCTTGTTTCACAAGGAATTAATAGGGGTGTTTAACAAATGTGGTTTGGAGATTGTTAAACTTATTATTAGAGAAAATGAAAGAAATCTAGAAAGCCTTAAAACTCACATTGATGCTCTCGATGTTTTGATTAGAGATGATTTAATTTTTAAAATAGGAACTGAAAGAAAGAAATATTATGAAATAAAGGAAGATGTTGATGAAAAATGTAATGCATTAATAAATAGAAAGTTGGACAAACTAAAGAGGGACATACACGAGTATGAAAATCAGATTAGTTATCCTAAACCCTCTTTTTATAGGAATAAATATTATTACAATAGTATTGACAATAGCAAGAATGTAGAAAAACCTAAGGAGAAAGATGAAGGTTTTGAGTGGACTGACAATGGATATGAAATGGATTTCCCACCCCTCGGGGAGCCTATGGGAGAGAAATGGCCGGAAAAAAGGTGGAATGAAAATTTTCACAAGTGGGGGGGGAGAAGGGGAAGGGGGAGATATATGTAAATGAGACCCCCAGTCCTAAAAGAAACATTTTACAGGTTGTAAATAGTAGTAATATGGAAAAGAATGAAGAAATGGATATAGGGATATCAGGTAGTATCAATTCTAGTTCAAAAGATATAGAACAAGGAACTGTGACGGGCAAAAATATTGAAGTGAATGGGAACAGGTACACTTCTGATGGGTTTACTATCTACAATTTTAGTAGATTAGAGCTGGAATTCCATCATTTTAGGTTGCTAGAGAAAGGCTTCAAGTTCATACCACTGACAAAGGGTAATTCTACCCAAACATTAATTGACATGAAACTTTTTCTCAGGAAAATGAATTTAGAATTATTATACCATAAAGAAGGTATGAATTCAAATTTAAAAGATAAAGTATTGCATGATAAACAATTAATAAAAAAATCTGTATTTAATCCTCCTATTCATATGCAGTTAAAGAATTTTGAAAATATTATGGAAAAGGAAATCAGGA